>NC_056728.1:1403704103-1403956603 GCF_019279795.1 Protopterus annectens
GGCGATTATTGTAGTGGAGTGCTCCAGAAAGGACCCAATTTAGTCACTGCTCAAACTTGTAAAACAGAATTAAGAATAAATTCTTTAGGAAACAGTCGAATCAGATGTCTTCTGAGGAATTCTACCAGGGATCAAACCTGCTGCTGAAACCGGGTCACAGTACTATTCCTTCCAGTTCCTTTGAGGTCTTGGCTGTGCGTTTGATGAAAGCTTGTGAATCTTATTTTCAGTCCATTGTTCATAGCTGTAAAGGATGTCTCTGACACTGGTGAGAGTTGAAAGAAATTCCTCTTTAGGAAACAGTTGCTGAAAGCTTTTAAATCATAGTTTCAGTCTGTTGTTCCTTGCTCTAAAGACTATCTCAGACTCTTTTGAAATGCGTTAAAGAAATTCTTCTTTAGGAAACAGTTCTGTCAGCTATTTTTGAAGGAATTCTGATAGAGAGTAGATAGATGTTAGATGTTATATAAACCTGGTCTGAGCAGAACCCATCATGTATCCTAAAGGCTTCAGGTTATACTGTTGCTGAAAAAGTTTGTTTTGCATCAGCTGTCTGTTGATGTAAAGGCTTTGTTAAAAGCCAGGATTCATCTCAGTGCTACTATCTTTTGTCATCTTCAAAGCAAAAACTAAGCAGCTTTTGAAAACTATTCTCAAAGGTCTAAATGTACAGGGTATTCTGCATCAGATGGCATTCCTTCATTAAATATGTTTGGTTGACAGCAAACACTGTTGCTGTCCGAGTTGCTCTTTTCGTTAGTAGAAGTACCAGGGAAGGGGTAGTTCCTCTACCTGAAAAATAGCATTTGTCATTCCCTTCCGCAAAGGTGGAACATCTACTGATATGACCAGTTCAGATTTGTTTTCACAACTCATCTGTCAATGTACTTGAAAAGGTAGTAGACAAGCAACTAAAGAGACTGTCTGCAGTCCAGCAGATTCATCTTTGAGTCACAAAATTGTTTCTGGCAAAGCTGTGCTGTAGATGTTGATGGGTTTTTTTTTTTTTGGCCCCAAGTATGTAATGAAAGGGCCAGTTGAGGGACCATTTAGTGCAGTGTGTTTTCTTAATTTGACCAACGTTTTTCATGTGATTGACTACAGTGGTTTGATTAGCAGGCCTTCTTCAGTTGTCTTTGACACCTCCAAACTCACTGATTCATCACTAATTTGCAAGGTCGGAAAAGCAGTGAAACAGGAAGGCACTTTTTTGAACGCTACCAGACTACTAGATGTGTCCCAGATTCTCAGTACTGGGGCCACCTTTGTTCACCATTTATTCAGATTTTATATCTGATAATACTAGGAGTGTCCCTGTCATGTATTGTACAGACAATTGCACTGTTTTCATACCTCTCAACCTCTTAATGGAAAAAATATGGGCAAAGTTTAAAATAATGTGGGGACAAAAGCCCAAATGTAGGTTTACATTTTAAATATAAAGTCTGAGACACAAATGTGTATTAGTTACTGACTTCAGTCCTACTTGATTTGTCAAAAAATCACAAATTTTATGAGGAACAGACAAAAAATATGAGGCAAAAATCATGATATTTGAGAGGTATTGACTCTCTTATCACAAACGTTTCCTCCACAGTTCATGCAAAGCTACAATTTGGCTTTACGTATTGGGAACACTAGGAAAAACTTGTACTTGATTTACTGCTGTCATGTAGTACAGATGTGGTCACTGAGAAGGCTGACACTTTTCAAGTAACTTAGGGTTTAGATTGATGACTCCTTATAGCTTGAAAGTAACATACTATAGAATGTTTAACCAAATGTTGGGTTATTTTTTATAAGGTTTGATTTTTTTTGTAACCCCTCAAATACTAATCAGGTTAGTAAATATCTTACTTCTTATATTTGTGATGGATTGATGGCACCACTAACATCAATGTTAAGAGTGGATGGCACTAAAAGGGTTTGATCTCCACCGCTGCCAATAAATTGTGAAGAGAGGTCCAAGTGAGCAGCAGAGAGATGGTCTTTGGAGTCACATCAATGGTACCCAGTAGGTTAAAATAAAAGAAAGTGCATAATAATTCACAAAGTGCAATGTGGCTGCAGCAGTATAAAGGGAATGTGCACTGCTGTCCTTGAGTATGAGCATTCAACATCCACACCCAAACTGGACGATGTACAGGACACCTACAGAGCTGAGTCTTTGACCTAGCACCTCAGGCTTCCTTCTCACAACTCTCTCTGTGTAAACCACACTGTCTTCCAGTGCCACATACTCACAGTAACAGTTTTCTGTGTAGATTATGTTCATACACATGTACTCATATTTCTCAGGGAGGGCTGGTGGAATTCTCCAGTACTCCTCTGCGTTCTTCCTGACACAGTAGTACTGCCACCACTCTAAATGGCTATATACCTACTACACTTGATTTAACCAGATATAAAATTATTTGCATTAGTATTTCATTGATAGCAGGTCCACATGTTCTAGCCACTTCAAAAGGTTATCACCTTGGCCTTGTTAACCTACAATTTCCAATATCTCTTTCAGATAATAAATAAAAGTACCTTAATATGTAATAAATGACAGCCACAAGAGATTAAAAGTAAGGTAAATTAATTTTACTTGAGCAGTAAAGCAAACAGTGCAAATAAAGATTAAATATGCAGAGAAATGAAAAAATGCATGGATTGTCAAAATAATAGTCAGGTACACAGTCAGGAGTATTAAAAAACTCTACCTAAGCTAGATAAAAACTAGCTAAATAAATCTATTTCTTTCTAAAAAAGTACTGAACCTTTACTGTTATAAATTCCTAGAAGGTAACAGGCAGAAATTAAAGATAATCTTACAGGGCAATGGTCACCTCAATATCTTGAGCAAGACTTAAGACTGCAAACTAGACTCAGTCTCAGATACATACAGTCCATTTCCTCAGTTCTATTCCCTAGAGCCCATGCATTCTCAGGTTACATTATTTCCTTTTGCACAGAAAGATAAGTTCAGTTACATTGCATCAGACTACATTAGAAAAATAAGTCATCCCACTTTAGAATACCCCACCTATAAGATTTTCAGGAACAATGCATTTACATACTTAGGACTACTTCCTTTGAAAGTACACTTTAGATGCAACTCTTGACAGTGGCATAGCTAGAGTTTGTGCTGCCTGGGGTTGCCTTTGAGTTTGCAGCTCGCCCCTCACAAAATCGTGGTTATATGGGCCCCCCCCCCTACAGCCATTCCAGTATTCCATTACTTGAGTATTCCTCCCCATTTACCATAAACACTGTAATGTGCATACTGTTTTTTGCTTTACTTCTACAATTATTATTTGGATTTAATTTAAAACTTGTATTTTAAATTTTATAGCACAAACACTGATAGACATCTGGAAAGCAAAGCAATACAGTCTCACAATGGAAACAGATTGTAGCATTAAAATTTCTCTGCCCTTGAAACTCACATTCATTGAAACAGCATTGAAACCCACATTCAAAGGAAAATGCATCTGGCCAGTGGCGGATAAAGTTTACATTTGGGCTGTTTTCAAATCGTAGGCCCATTCCACACCTATTTAGGACCATGCAAACATACATGTGTTCTTTGATTCCCTTCATGATTGTATTAAATTATATTCCTTGTATAATGCAGCACACTTGTTAGAGCATGTTTTAAATTTATTGTTTTGAACATTTTTCAAGTAAGCAATGAAACGAAATGTATAAACCAATAATGACAATACTGCCCAATTCAGAACATTTCCATCATAAAAGTCTACTCAAACTTCTGTCATTACAATCCACCAATATCAGTAAATATGCACAATCTCTGCAGAAGTAAAAGTTATCTAAATAAGTCCATATTAATGAGATCTGTAACTAGTGAAGATATTGCTACTAGCAAACATTTACTGCATATTTCATTGTTTCATCTAAAATAAAATGCCTATTGCCTTTGAAGAATAAATTGCTAATGTTACATTTAAAAAGACACTGCAAGCTGGTAATACTGCAATAGAGAATGGATGGCAAACTGATAACAGGTTCATAGTTACTAGCTATCTCTTTCAGAGGAAGACATTCTCGGGACTGCAGCATCCACCCCCTTTAAAGTACAACACAGTACAGTATCGGCAATCCATCTACATATTGTGGGAGTAGAACCCACAGGCTCCTGCATCAAAAGCAAGTATAGCAGTTGTGCTACTAACAATGCTTTTAAAAACGTTAGCATAACAGTGATATGATTTGATAAACAAGACTTGCACGTTGCAAACAGACTTGGCATAAGCAGCACTAAACTCTTCTTCTGAAGCTCTCAGCTCCTTGTAAAATGCACTTGACAATCAATTATATCTCTCAACTTTGCTGCACAAGAAATCTGGAAAAGCCAACATTTATGGGGGGCAATGGTCCAAAACTAGGGACACATTTTAAACCTTTCTTGTATAATCTTAGAAAGTTGCTAGAATAAAATGTTTTGAGTTACCATGCATTTCCTTACAGGTAGGAAGACTGAAACTTATGGTTGTCATTATTTAGTGAATTCAGCCCGCACTGATTTACCATAAAACCACAGAAAAGAGGAACAGACCAAACGCATGAGCTAAGCTAAACATTCCAGACATTCTATTAGACTCAGCTCCTTAAATCACAAGTGGTGGTAGGGGTAGAGAATTCAGGCTCTTGTTTGTTGTACCCGCGATACAGGGTTTGAGCCTGAGTAACAGTAACCACCAGGTATTCCTAACTGGGGCATTTCACACACACACAGCAAAGCAGATTGATCAATGATCAAACACATAGTAAAGCAAATCTGTGATCAAAGCAGATATTTTGTGAACGTTAGAACACTTACAAATTCTGTGCCATGGGAAAGGAAAGAACAGGACATCTGTGCGACAATGCATATGCAGACGCGTGAGACTGGACCTTTCTTAAAGAAGAATGGCCTTAAAAACAAAACAGTCTTTTTTTTTTAATTAAATGTGACAAAAGTGCTGCCTCTCACCCCCAGCTACACCAGTGACTCTTGTCTTTCCCTTTATCCTCCTAACCTTTCATACATCTCAACTGTCCAGATTAAGAACTTTTATTCTAGCAACTTTCTAAGTTTATAAGAGTAACATTTACAATTTGTTCCTATTTCTGTGGCTTTGTCCCCCAATTATTTTTGATTTCATGCAGGATTTTTGTGCTAGGTGGTTGAGAGCTATGCCTTAGATGTCCTTTTATAAATTGAAAAGAGAAAGGATCACACATTCCCAGAACATGGGAAACGCATACTGCATATCGGATGCCTTACCAGTACGAAACAAGAAGAAAAAAAAACAACTTGAAATCATTTTTCCTTTAGTTGGGCATTAGCCCTGGCTTCACAGCATTCTTGTCACTTGTCTTACTTTAGCACTTAATTAAGACAGGAGAAAGTTAACAGGTAAGGTAGCAGAAAGTCAGCAGACTGATCCTGAAGCAAGTTTAGAGTTTTTGAACATTTCACCAAAAATTGCAAGATTGAAAGGGTTCCTTCATTTCAAACTTGCTTCTTAACCTCAAGGTACAATGACCCCAGACATGTTCATAAACAGTTCTGGATGCACCCACTTGCATGGGTGAGCCACGGGATCTGCTTTTTAAATATGAGCAAATGCACTTTCAGACTTTTATTTTTTTTCTGCCATAGGTGCATTTGATCTTTTGTATTTTTGGTTATATATCCTAGATCTCAAAATCAGAGCAGGCCTGTCTTAGTGAAACATAATTTGCTGCAAGTTTTCTGCACTCTTTCATCTTGGAAGACACTCAACATGCCTTAACTATAGTGCTAACTGCATTGATTTTATCAGTTGTTTTCCTTCATGTTGTTGTATAATATAATTTTATATAACAATACCACCAAACTTAGTAATTATCTTCAGTGCAATGTTTCATGAAAACATGCTGTAATAATTTGGGGTGTGGTTGTATTATAACTGCATTGCTGATATGTAAATTTCTCTGAATGGTCTTTCATTTACAACAGTGCTGTCCCTTAGCCTCCCTTACTCGCCTTGCACGATCACACATGAGACTACCCTTCCTTCCTCTCCGAAGACAAGCATAACGTTTTCACTTTATTTGTTTATAGAATTGTTTATTTATTGATTAATTGCTTGCCTGATTGACACACTGTGCTGTTGCAAACAGTTGCAAAGAAAAAGTGACTTAAGAAAGCACATGCTAGAGTATATTCACTGTCATTATAAATACCTATTTGCAATGAGAATGGTAAAGAAGATAGTAGATGATGAAGATGGTACAGCATACTTAGAAAACGAGGGACTGGGGATTAAAATGTACAGTAGTAACGGTGAGATGGAAAAGATGGATTAATGTGCTAATGTTGTAGACAGAAAGGTTATAGAAAAGAAGGGGTGAGTAAATGTGGAGGGCAGTTTGTATGTAGAAAGTGGTATGTGCTGTGAGAGACATCTGTTAGAAGCAAACTGGTGGCAATGAGACAGTAAAACTTGGCATAGAGTGGGGGAAAAAACAAAGGGAAAGAAGGAAAATGCAGGGAAGGAAATGTGATGGTTACAGTTAGGAGACATAAAAGTAGGGAACAAAGAAGAGATTTCATGATGGAATGCAGGAATATATTTACAGAAGCTTGCCACAGATAAAGTTAGACTCAGCATGGAGGTGCATACTTCTCAACTGTACAGATTTTCATAGAATGTCCAGATTTTTGCCTCCTATTTTTGGCCCGTTACTCATAAATTGTGGCTTTCTAGCAAATCATTGCCAATTCATTGAGGGCTGAATTCAGAAAATAATGACAGACATTTGAGATTTAGACTTCATACCCTTCAGAAAATTCATGCTAATGCAAAACTCAACTTTCTAAGTTGTAAGAGCAATATTTAAAAAGTGTCTCTATTTTGGGCCTTTGTCCCCCCCCCCCCCCATTATTTATGACTTTGTCCAGATTTCTTGCTCTAAGAGGTTGAGAGCTATATGGAGGTGCCTGAGGTGGGTGACTTTTTTGATGTGACACTTACAGATGAAGGAAATGGCAGTTGCATTTTTGATGACCCATTTTTTTTTATTCTTCTTTCACTTTAGCCATGTAACCTGCTTAATTATAGTTTACTACAGTATTACCGCACACACTTGTTCTTGCCTTTTTCATCTGTAGTCTAATCTTACGATTTTCCCCCCTTCATTTTAAGAGTTTTGTAATTGTTAGATTCTATATTTGAGAGTTTTGTAATTGTTAGATTCTTCTATCCATTGATGTTTTAATTATTTTTCTTTTTTATGTTTTTATTCTGGTTTATTCTGTAGTACTATTATATGACTGTGTATACATTAGAAAAGCATTTGCTTCTAGGCCTCAAACATAAATAATCCCTGCCACATAACATATTGTGGTCATTTCTGTCTTAAGGTATTGTACACTGCATTTAGGAATAATACTCATTATGAGTGGCTTTTTCTGATGTGATTCAGAAATCAGTTAAACTCCCTTTCCATGCCTGATTTCTGTTTCTGTAAATTCTGAATTCCACTATTTCATGCTCCAATGTAAGTAGATTCTGTGGTGTAGGACATTTTCATATAGTGTAGCTTGCCTTTGAATACCTGTTATGCGTAAATCAATATTACACTGATATTACTCATTTATACAGGTTTTGTTTTAATTCCACACACAAAATTACACTCTATTTATTAGCAGCAAACTAAAGTTAACACACTTATGAAGTACAGTTAGTAACCTGTTAGACTAAGTGGGAAAATATATTAACAGCACTGTTTTTATTAATATAGTAAGGTAAAAGGAGGCAGGTACACAGCAGCCATATTGTGCATAAGCACTCTTGTTGCAATGAGTGAAATAATTTTTGTTGCATTTATTTTTTGGTAATGCATTCATAAAAATATTGATGTAGAACAGAGCTCTTTCTGTACCTGTTTGGAAATTTAGATGAATGGCGTTCTAATTTTTTTACTAGTTAATAGATTTCTTCCGTACTGAACCGCAGCTATATTCTTAATACCTGCATTTGGCTGTGGTAAGTGTGATTTTCCAGCTTCCTGAACAGATGTTCTTCCTTAATGAAAATTATTTTAGAAAAGTATTAAACATGTAAATTAAAACTTCCTTCACAGTGTTTTTTCATAGTGAAATGTATTTCATAATGTTAAACTAGTCAGTTTAAGCTCCTTATTAAATAATATTTCTAGCATTGCATTGTATTACAAAAACTGTCAGATTTTTTTAAAATTAAATAGAAGCACATGTACTGAATTTTGGTAAATGACACTGTGTTTAGTCGCAATCATACCTCTCAACCTCTTAGCACAAGAAATTGGACAAGGCCTAAAAGAACGGGGGGCAAAGGCCCAAGATGAGAGACAGATTTTAAATATTGCTCTTACACACTTAGGAACTTGCTGAAATAACATGATTATTGTTTTGTGTATTTTTAAGGATATGAAGTTGGAGTATAGTGAAGACACGAAACAGCGATTTTTATCTCTGCTCCGCAAAAAAAAAAAAAAAAATGGAAACACAAAATAAAGTGCCCCCACCCCTACTTTAATATACCAACTCCAAGATCACACCACAGTGGAGGAAATGGCAAAGTCCGAAAATGGTGCAGTGATTATTTTTTCCCTGGGAAAACAAATTGCTGTTCCATGTCTTTGCTATTTAGTGGTTTCAATGTTTACAGCTCAGTAAAAGAGCGTTCGCTCTTTTAAGCTTTTGAGCTTATAATATAAACCCAAAAATATGAGGCAAAAATCTGGATATTCTGTGAAAATCTGTATAGTTGAGATGTATGGTGACAATGTAAATATTTCATTATGAAATGTTTGCAGTATGCATTGTTTATACAAATCCAAGGGATCTATCAAATCAGTATGTATAAAAGTCCAAGTTGTTCGACTTAGCATGGATAACATTCATTACAGGTTAATTCAAGCCTATGGTGTGGCTTTCAATCTGGGACAATTGTTCCTCTTAGGAGAGCTATTAAGTTTCATTATTTGAAGCTGTACATAGTTTTGTGTGCTTGCATTTAGTTAATAGGTCCTTGGGGGGGGGGGGGTTGTTCGTTTGTTTGTTTGAGGGCTGTCATTAAAACAAAAATTCTTGCAAGATGTGACATAGGTTCAAATGGGTATGACAAAACCAACTGCATAAAAGATCAGCCTGCTAAAAATTAGTGTATGCATGCAACACAAAAGCTGAAACTAGGCTTTTCAAAAGCTGTTATACCTAACAGGTGGGAATAATAACTTCTTATCATAACAACAACACTTTCCATATTAGCTTTAAGTGTGAATGGTCTCACAGGTATATACAAAAAATATAGTGAGCTATATTTAAAAAGCAAAGTGCAAATAGCTATGCTACAGGAGGAATGGGTAGTGGAAATTATTCAGAGTTATTAGGGAAGATAGAAATTTCTTATGAAAATACAGCTAGGGAATAGGATAAAATTAAAGTGGAGTTAAAACATAGGGTGGCAATAAAAGAAAAAGAGACATGGTTAAGAAGTAACAAGAATTATTTAGATGGACTGACAAAAGTGGAGGTATTAGAAATATTTCAGAAATGTTATGACAATCTGTATACAGCAGAGAAATGTGGAAATCAAGAAAAAGTACAAATGGGATGTTTATGGAAGAATTAAATATGCCAGGGTTAGAGGTAGATGATGCTGAATTACTAACAGTTAGGATAGGAGGAGTTGAGATAAAAATGGTGATGCATAACCAGTCTACTGGAAAGTTTCTAAAACTAGATGGTATTCCTGTGGAAGTTTGGAAGCTAGGAGGAAAGAAAGTGATAAAGATCTAGAAGGCTTTGTTTGACAATGTTTTAAAAGAACAGAAGCACCAACATCCTGGAAGAAAGTGGTGATGGCTGTAATACCTAAATATGGTAAAGACCCATCAGATCTAGCTTCATGCAGGCTTATTTCAAGTTGTAAACCATGATTATAAAGCATTTATGTTTATAATGGTAAAAGTTATGCCAAAATTGATTTATATATACATATACACATACATCCATATATATGGATCATTGTGGTATTGTAGAGGCGAGGCAAACATTTGACAACATTTATAGAAAAACAATGATTCAGAGGGAAGCATAATGTAAAAAAAATACCACTGTTGTTGGTGGGTCTTGTTGCAGATAAAGCATTCAGCACAGTAAACTGGGATATTATGAGCAGGGCAATTTACATTCCCTGATAAAATTATAAGGTTGATTAGGAGACTATATGACAGATTGGAGAAGAAAATTAAAGTGGGGGATCCTCCCTGATAAGTTCTGTTTGAGGAGAAGAACCAGGCAGGGGTGGCCTCTCTCCCCTTTATTATTTGCTTATATTTAGAACCATTGGCAAAGACAATAAGGGACTCAGAAATAACTGGTAATCAAGAAAAGTTGGCTTTATTTGCAGGTGATGTTATTTTATACCTGATAAAACCAGAAAAGGACATTTTAGGATACAAAATTAATGAAGATAGAACAAAGGCAGTGGCTGTAAACTATATACACACATGAAAATTGGTTCAGAAATACCCATATTTATGGGGACATGGATTAAAAAGGAATATGTTAAGGCAGAAAGGATGTGTGGGAAGAGACTAAACAAAAGGTAATACAAATGTTGAGAAATTGGAAGCTCTCTTTTATGGATATGGATAGCAAGATACAAGTGGTGAAAACGTTTTAGTCCCTTTAGTTTTATATACAGATCAGGCATATTTGTATCAACCAGAGGAGAAGTTGTGGGTAGTTAATAATGAGTTGAAGGATTTTATCTGGGAAGGGAAGAGGGCAAGAGTCAAGTGGAATAAGTTAATCCTTCCAATAGAGCAAGGTGGTTTGGGATTACCTGATTTGAAGAGATATTTTAGAGCTACTCAGTTAAGGCTCCAGTACATAACAAAAGCAAAAAGCTATAAATCAAAGTGGAAAGAGATGATAATGAAACAGGGGTGAATTTCAAGAAATGGGGAGAGACTGGGATTTGGGATGTAGCTCCTCAAGGAGAATAATAACCATACATAATATTGTATTCATAAAGTAGCAGAAAGTATTCTAACAGCTAAGTCAACACAAGAATTCAGAAAGGAGATTCTGCTGATAGGAATGACTGCAATTAGGGGTACAGAGACTAGGTGGGAGGAGTTGGAATTTACTGGAGAAAACTGGCAAAGGAACAAAGGTATTGGGAGCAAATAATTAGTGAGGGAAAGGTAATAGAATGGGAAGAGGTTAAGAATTCATTTGGACTGCTGGCTAGAGATTCCCTTCCCCATCAAGGATTGATATTATAGTATAGGCATAGTTAAAGAAATAGGGGGTCCTAAGTGAAAAATCAACACTAGTAGAGTTTTTAGTAGAATCCAAAACAGAGGCTGCTGTTAAAAAAAGAGATAATTAGCAGAGCACATACAATATTGCATGATGATTATAGGAATCAATCAGAGGAGGTTAGAAAGAATTGGGAAGAGAAACTGGATAAGAAACAATGGGAAGCATATGTATATGTAATCTCAAATATGCTTTAAGATTTAGGATCTTTGAAAGTGTTTGGATAGGTATTTTTATACCCGAAGCAGACCCCAAAGAATTTTTCTTTAAATAGATTGCAAATGTTGGAGGTGTGATTAGAGAAGAAAGAGGTAACTGGGAACATGATTTTTTGGAGTGTAATGAGTTGGCACACTTTAAAACTTCCATGCAAATTATTCTGTTAGAAATACTGGGATGAACAAATTGGTGTTAATTAAGGTGAGAGATGATAATTTCATATTTTCTTTATTAAGCGTGGAGGTTGATTTGCCTGTAGACATGTCCCTTTCAACTGTTCTCAACTTTTGCAACCACAGTTGTGGTCTAGAACAGTACTACTTTGCTAAACAAGCATGACTTAACTGAATTATAGTGAAGAAAAGGTATGAAGGGAGAATGGAGAGGAAGGTAAGCAGCAAAGTGGCAGACAAAGAAGTGGACATTGCAAATGAAGAGGCAGGTCCATAGTTATTAATAAGGAAGATCATTTGCATTATTTTGCTTCTCAATGCAGCCTTTTGCAGGGTCTATGACAATAGATTGAATACACTAAATATCAAACGGCCGGAAAATCGAAAATGCAGGTCATAGAAACACGTTTTGTGGGGGGCTGCACCTCCCATTTCCCTCGCTAAATATATATATACTGACTCTGAGATCACACTACAGTGAGAAAAGGACAAACTTCCTGATTTTCACTATACCGTGATCTCATAAAACAGGTTTCTATCACCAGCGTTTTCAGTTTTCCGGCCGTTCAGTATTTAGTGTATTCGATCCATTGTCATAGACCCGCTTTTGCATAGTAGTACCATTAATAGTCCACTTTATTCATCCATTATTAAGCCCATCATTGAGTATAATGCATCCTCTGCTACGTTCCTCACTAAGCACTTAAACTAGCTTCAGAGACCTCAATTGCTCCATACAAAAAAGTTCTCAGATGTTAGTACTCCAAATGCTGCCTCTCTACTCAGTTTCATTCAGATTCCTAGAGGTGATTTCTGCTTTGTGTTCAATGTTATGAATGTCTCGGCACTCTTTGAATTCCTTCACCTGAATATAACAAGTGGTAAAGCAAACACCCATTCTAGAGACCTGCACTGTCCCACTAAAAGCAGTGGATGGCATGAAAGATATTTAACCCAATGTACCCCCCCCTTTTTTTTCTGGAAGAGACTGCTCTTAACCTAGCAAGCAGAGTATTTCCCTAGCAATCGTTAAAACTAGCCTGGATGTCAGAATGAGTGATCACAGATTTCACCAAGGATACATGGAGAAAGTCTCCTTAATGGGGGACATGGCTAGTCTCCCTCTAGTGCTTGGTGATGTGGCTGAGCTTCTTGATTGTCTTCTTTGGCCATAAGTTTAATAAGAACCCATGAACCCATAATATTCAAGCCCAGAGAGATGGGGTTTTGGGTGGGGGAGAACAGCACAAGCAAAGGAAGTTAACACAAAAAGGTCTTACTGAACTCTCAATAAATATCCACTGAGGCTTACTGTGGAGTACCATTATGAACCGCCAAACAGACTTCTGCTAGCTGGTGTAAAACATGTGCGCATCATAAGATTCATCCTTGAAAAAAAAAACGCAAATCAACAGAAGTGGCTTTAACAAAAAAAGAGAGAGTTTATTTGTCATGACAGAACTCACTTCACAGTTTCATTGCAAAAAAAAAAAACAGTTACTCTGCTTTGTTAAACACTTGGCTATCCTCAACTATATGTGCTGTTTTCAGCTATATGTAATGCTAACATAAATTCAGATATAAAAGAAGAAAAACTTTTTTTGCAAGTTGAGCAGTAATGTGACAGACAGTGACTATAGCGTCTGTCTTCCATGCTGCTGCCATCAATATTTGAATGTAATAGCACCAGCAATATGGGGGGTTTGACTCCCACAATGGTTACCCATTAAAATTAATCAATCAGTCACCTTTCTAAAGGCAGATACCAGCCAGGTTGGTAGACAGGTAAAATGCGTAATCCCATACTAATAAATAAACCATTAATGACAAACATTTAATGTTGAATAACAGTGTTCACTTTTGAAACAAATAAGTCAAAGGATTTCTTTTCTAAGTAAATATGCAAACTGTAAAAATAAAACTTTCAGAATTATAGAAGGTAAAAAAAAAATTCCATGTATTATTTAAACTAAAAGCTGATTTTTTTCTGGATAAAAGATCCACTGTTCCTTACTGTTTCTGATTTAGTCCAGAATAAAATGTTTAGGTCCTTACAGGCATTGGATGTGTCCAAATGGTGTCTTCCAAGAGTAACTGTAAACTGAGCAGGATTTACAGATGGTCTCTTTATCATTCCCAAGGACAGGATTTCCTGTGGCTTTAGTCTGAAGTGGAACGGTAAGATCTAGCAAGCTAAAATCCAAATAAGTAAATCATCATGTGACCTGCAGCTGCATTCTCCAAGTAGCAGACTTTGCGATACTCTACACATCTGCACAGTTTAACCGAGCCTTGTTTATCTTTTTTAATTTGCTGTTCATTTCCTCAGTAGTAAATGTAGCTGTATTACATTTTACACATTTGTCTTAAACATTTCATAGTTACTGAAAAAGCAAATATCAAACAAAAGTTAAGTTTTACGTTTTCCTTTATACTAGGTATATACATACATTTTTTAATTTGTTACAGCTCCAGTATAGCAATTTTAATTTATGTGAATTTGCCTTTTCAAGCAACAGTTACCTTTTTCCAGTTTATTGCAGTCTTTTTCACAAGTGTGTTTCTTACTCTTTTTCCTCCTGTTTTGGAGTAAAGTATTCAGATCCAGATGAGCTGCCACCCTGCCATATATCCTTTTCCTTTGGATACACCTGTTTTGCAGGTTACATGTTCAGTCAAAGAGTAAGCAGCTGAGTGCAAAGTACTTCCAGTCATCGGTTATTATTTACTCATGCTGTTGGTTTATATTCATTATGACATATTTTTTAAAGTTGTGGCCCAAGTACTGCTTTTCTGGTGGTGCTTCAGCAGCAAGCCTACTAATGTTAATGTTGGAGATTAGTAACTTAGAGGAGTGTTTCCTAGCTTGGAGATGTAGGATGCAAAATCTCATAAATTGTGATGCCTTTCCATTTCACTGTTGTAGTATTCATTACCTTAAGGATCCCCTGCCAAGGGAAGCCAGATGTCTGGCCAGTATACCAAAGCCTTTAGGTTGCTTTTAGGTGTGCCATACATCACACTTATGCTCCTTGTGTAGCATAGGGCATAAAGGTGACGTCTGGACATACCATCCTCAGAACTTCTTTGCCGCCAACCCGAATGCCATCATTTGATCATTGGTCTGAATGCCTGTACCATTGATGGTTCATTTAGCCATTGGAGATAAGTGCCCAGTTGGGGTCCTTTTTTACTTATCTTTTTTTATTGTTGCTTATGGGGTTTCATGTCATCCAGGAAGGGTAATTGCCAGTGTGGGAGATAGATTCCCCATAAAGACCACCGCAACCAGTGTCGCTTTTGCTTAGGTGCCTCTCACGACCATATGTCCTGTTCCATTTGTCAGGCTTTTGTATCAAAATCCCTACATAGTAGACTATCTTCTTTAGTGCTCTATCTTGAAAATCAACATCTTAAGCTTCATGTGAAAGATGAGATGGAGGGTACTTCCTGCTGCGAGGGACAGCCATCAGTGAAGAAGAAGAAGACCAAGACATCTAGGCTGAAATCTAACACTGTTCAGCCTCCGGTGGGTGTCTCTCTTTAGGCGAGTCCATACCTGGTTCTCTTGGCTTTGTTGTTGGATTCCTCTGTCGCGACTGGGTTAGAGGCCAGTGGGGATCCGACTTTAAGCATGTTTGAGGAGGTTTTGCAAACGTATGCTTCAGACGTTCAAGGGAAGCGTGGCTGATTATCTCTGAGGGGCCTATGGATGATCCTCAGAGTTTAGTCAGAGAAGAAGTCGCTACTACCATTATTGAATGCCATCCTGGGTCAGAGCCTTCCAAATTTTATAAGGCAGACATCCCACTGAAGAAAAAAAAAGACTAAACATATTTCGCCTGCTACTGAGGATCCACAGACTGAATGGCAGACCTTCACTCGGGGTTTGTTTAGTGCTTTGATGGCATTGATACCTCCTGATGGAGTCTCTGTTTCAGCCCTCCCTTGGTCCTCTACTCCCCTAAAAAGACCCAGGGGAACAGGATTCCTCTGAGGAGGAGCTGGATTCAGATGAGGAATCCATTGCTTTACTCCTTTCAGATTCCCTCTCCTTTGGACTTATGATCAGAAGAAGATGAATCTACCAGTCCTGATACTCCTTGTGAAGAGATTTCTTTGGGGACACGATCTCCAGGATGAAGGAGTTCTTTAAATGGGATTGTGCTCAGATTTCTGATGTGCATAAATGATACTATGAGTTACTGCAGATGGATTCTCCTAACCCTTCTGCTTTTTCTCCTGTTTTGGCTCCAGATTCCCAGCCTCCTGCTCCCAAGAAACCTGATAGATTCTATAGGGTGCCAGAGGACTGAACATTCTTGTACAAGTGTCCTTCTGCTGACCCATAAGTGGCATCTGCAGCTTCTGTCAAGCCCTCTCAGTTGCTTTCTTCTACCAAGTTATTGCCCTCTGATAAAGGTAGCAGGAGCATGGAAAGGCTAGGTAAGAAGATTTACACCTTGCTACTTTGGCTTTTAGGGCTGTTAATTATCAGACCCATATTGTCTAGGCATTTGTTGGCTTTCCTATACCAGGCTTGTCAGGTTATTTCTAATCTTCCAGACTCTGAGGGTAAAACTTCTGCTCTTTCCCTGTTAGGGACTTCCTCCCAGGTGGCTCTTCGTTCCACCAAGTGTAGTTATGATGCAGCAGATGCTTCCTCTAGGGCTGCTGATTTTGGGTCAGTGATGAGGAGGTATTCTTGGCTTCAGCTTTAACCTTTGCCCGATGATATTGAGGCTAAATTGATGGATGCCTCTGTTGATAATAAGTACTTGTCTGGAGAAGCTGCTGCTGTTATGTTTAAATCCTGTCAGGATACAGGTAAAGCTTTACAGGACCTTAAACATGTGTTTGATTTTCCTGTGCCTAAATTTCAGAGAAAACTAACCCAATAAGCCAGCCTTTGTTCACAGGCAGTCTTGCCTTCCTCCTAAGGGCAAAAAAGGGTGGTAAGTGGACTCCTCCTGCTAAGGCTGCCCAGACGTCTGTGCCTCAGAAGTCTACTTTTCCAGGTAAACCAGGTGTTGTCTGGCTATCCTATTTTTCCCAGCCACTTTCCCCTTTCTCTTCACCTTTCCCTCTCTCTTCCTGTTTTTCTACAGATTACTCAGGATTCCTGGGTCCTGTCCATTATTTTCCAGGGGTATTTCATGGTTTGGAAATCTTTCTCCCTTTTATGGGTATTCTTCAGCTCCCTCAACAACAACAACTCTCCTTCTTTCCAAAGGTGCTTCGGGACTTTTTAACTCTGGGTACTATTCAGGAGGTACCTGTATCCCAAAGGGGGAGGAAGTATTACACCAGGATGTTTCTAGTACCCAGAAAAGAGGGTACTTGGAGACCAATTCTAGACTTCTCTAATCTAAATACTTTTCTGAAGGTGCCCTCCTTTCGAATGTTGTCCCTTTAGACTTTGTAACCTCTTGCTTTCTCAGGCTTATATGGGGTCTTTGGCTGTAAAGGATGCTTATCTCCATATCCTGATCCATCCCATTTTCAGGAAGTTTACGTTTCTCTGTTGCTTTCTGGCATTTTCAGATGTCCTTCAAGAATGCAACTGCAGTCATAACATATGGGTTGTCCTGCCTCAGGCAGCCCTCGGTCGGCCGGATTCCAAAGTCTGGGTCCGACGTCGGCTGATGTCGCATTTCTCTCCGACGTCAGAGCGGCTGGAGTATATAAGCATCAGCCGACGCCATCTTCTTCAGTCTTTCTTGCCGCGCGGTGCCCGAAGCAGAAGCAGATCGCAAGAGCTGGTCGGTCAGCTCCTGTATTCTTCGAAACCGAAGTCATCAAAAAAGCTAAGTACCCCATTGGGGACCTTTTCTTGCCTCAGCCGATGTCAGAAATTACTGAAAAAGTAAATAATTGTTTGTCTTGTGGTAAACAAATACCTCATAAGGATTTCCATTCTTACTGCCTCCCTTGCCTTGGCCCAGACCACGACGTCTCGGCCTGTGCCGCCTGTGCTCACTTCAACAAGCGCACTCTCAGGCGCCGGGTGGAGTTCGCTGAAGACTTTTTCGGTGAAAAATTTGATTATACAATGCCGTCGGAACAACCGACAACGCATACTCCTAAGAAACGAAAAGACCGGGACCGACATCCTCGGCCCGCGTCTTCCACCGACACCACGCCAAAACTTACCGCGAGTGCCCCGGTTCCTTCTGAGGCGGTTTTTCCACCGCTTCGAACCGAAGACACCGCATTACCGACGCCTCCGATACCGGAGGCCACTCCGACGCCAGTTATTGATTTTCCTCCGGATACTGAAACCGAGGAGATGCCCGAGACCATTGCTGTTGATAAGGTCACTTCTGCACGTGGAGCGGCTAGGCCTCCCATGTCCATGTCTATCAAGGCCTACACACGTGCTAAGGCAGCCAGCAAGACCAAGCATCTTACTGCTAAAACCTTACCTCAGCCCTCTCCTGACACTCAAATCATGTCTTTGGCCACAGATTTAATTTCCCTGATCAGAAGTTCCCAGGCCCATCCAGAGAGAGGATCCCAGCCTCCTCCTGATAAGAGGCCCAGGGTTGAACCCTCTGACCCTCTTTCTTCAGATGAAGATTCTGTGGACTCTGTTCACTCCAAAAGCCAGGAAGAGCCCTTCCAGACCTATGAGGATTCAGATGCAGAGGACTCCATTCCCTCGGCCTCTCCTCCTGAGGATATTTCTTTTGGGAAAGTTCTGCATTCCATGAGGGAGCATTTTCAGTGGCAAGGCCAGGAATATTCAGATTCCAGAAAGCGCCTTCGAACATTCCTTAAAAAACCCCAGCACAGGCCCCTAGCTATACCTCCTGTGCTTGATGTTTTAGATGATCTATACTCTGACTCTAGTGTTACCCCTGATACCCTTCCTCCAGCTCCTGTCAAGCCTGACAGATACTATAGGGTCCCAGAAACCCATGCTCATTTCTTTAGGGCCCATGCTGTTGATTTAGAAACTATTTCCCAGGGGCCTAAAGGGGTTTCAGCTACCACTTCCAAAAATCCTTTGCCTTCTGACAGGGAAGCAAGGTCCTTAGAGAGATGGGGGAAGAAGGTTTACACCTCCACTACTTTGTCTATGAGAGCTCTCAATTGTCTCTTTCATATGTTTCAATATCAGGATTTCCTGTTAGATGATTTACAGAAAAAATTGGCCTCTCCTGAACCTTTAGATAGGAAGTCTTTGCAAGAGGCTGTTCATAATTCTCAGCAGGCTAGCAATCACTTTCTACAGTGTGGATATGATGCATTGGAAGCTTCATGTAGGGCAGCTATGACAGGGGCGGTCATTCGTAGACATGCATGGTTAAAAGAACAACCTTTACCAGATCATGTTAAGGCAAAACTTCTTGATGCACCCTTGGAAAAGAACAAGCTCTTTGGTGCTAATGCTAAAGATGTGTTAAAGTCCATTGAGGAAAAAGCCAAGTCAGTTCAGACAGTCAAAGATTTCCTCCAGGTTCAGCCACCCAGATTCAGCAGGAACTGGCCTTCTAAAAATTGGTCCTTTCCTAATCCTGAAAGATTTCAAAGGGGAAAAAACAGGCGTGCCCGAGGAAGAGGGCAATACAGAGGATCCTACAGGGGACGACAATGGCAACCAGCAAACCAAAGAGGTGACACAGAGGTCTCTCCTGCCCCGCAGGGACAATCTCAATGACTTTCCTCTAGTTCCGCTTACCAAGGAGCAAACAGAAGCTCCCTTGTGCGGAAAATTATCTTTGTTTTCAAACAATTGGCACAAACTGACAAAAGACAAATGGATTTTGGACATTATAGACCACGGTTACAGGTTCCATTTTCATACCTTGCCAAGAAAACAGGGCATGCCAAACCTTCCACAAAATCAGAGGACAGAGGCTATCAAGCAAATTTCTCTGCTTGCTCAGATCAAAGCAATAGAAAAAGTTCCACTACAAGAACAAGGTCAGGGATTTTATTCAAGACTGTTCCTTGTTCCAAGAAAAGAAACTCATTGGAGACCAATACTGGATTTGTCCGCTTTAAACACTTTTCTCATAGTACCAAAGTTCAAAATGCTGACTCTACAGCAACTCCTTCCCATGCTGGGCAAGGGGTCTTGGCTGATTACTCTGGACCTCAAGGAGGCATACCTGCATGTCCCTATCAGACACAGTTGCAGAAGATACCTCAGATTTCTTGCAGGGCCAGAGCATTATCAATTCTCAGCATTGCCATTTGACTTATCTACTGCGCCCAGAGTATTTACGAAATGCCTGGCATCAGTAATTGCTCATTGCAGGCTCCAGGGGATTCAAATCTACCCATACCTGGACGATTGCCTCATTCAAGCGGACAACAAACTAACCTTGACAAAAAACTTGAATTATGTCATACACTTGCTACAGGCTCTGGGATACACAGTCAACTTTCAAAAGTCAAGACTTCAGCCATCCCAGCAAATAACCTTCTTAGGAGCCAAGCTAGACACAGCCTCTCAAATGGCTTACCTGACAGAAGACAAGCAAAAGAAGTTAACTCATTACTTCAAATGTTTAGCAAAACTCACCCAGATGACTGCAAGAAGATTCCTACAGGCCCTGAGTTACATGGCATCCTGCATTCTCCTGGTTCCACTAGCAAGACTACACATGAGAAAGCTTCAATGGTACCTAAAAAGCTTATGGTCTCAACACAGCAACAACCTAGAAGCAACTTTACCGCTCATTCCATGTCTTCAAAAGGAATTTCTATGGTGGGCCACAGCAAGTCAGTCAAACACAGGTATGTCATTCAAAAAACCTCAGATAACACAGACCATGACCACAGACGCCTCAGACCTTGGATGGGGGGCACACATGGAGGGCAGATGTATTCAAGGACAATGGTCTCCAAAGGAAACACATCTGCATATCAACCAAAAAGAAATGCTGGCAGTAATGCATGCTATCGAGGCCTTCGGACAACAACTTCAACAAGGCCACGTACTAATATGGACAGACAACACCACTGTGATGTGGTACATAAACAAGCAGGGGGGCACTCATTCTTACCCCCTTTGCAGACTGACAATGAATCTTTGGGAAAAATCACTGAGTTTAAACATACAGTTACAATCCCAGTTTGTTCCAGGCAAAGACAATGTTCTGGCGGACAGTCTAAGCAGGAATTTCCTAGACCCCCACGAATGGAGGTTACATCCAGACATCTTCCTACGACTCACCTCGACATGGGGCAGGCTGGACGTAGACCTATTTGCCTCCCACCTCAATCATCACCTACAAAAGTTCTGCTCAAGGACATATCATCCACAAGCATGGAAAATAGATGCTCTCTCATTCAACTGGAGCTCCCTAATAATCTATGCATTTCCACCTCTGCCACTGATGACCACAGTGTTACTAAAGATCAAAGCAGAGCAGCCGAAGGGGATCCTAATAGCTCCAGACTGGCCAAGACAACACTGGTACCCACTACTACGGAGCATATGTCACAACAAAACGTGGGCCCTTCCCCAATGGCCCCAACTTTTGACTCAACACAACTTCAGGACAGTTCATCCCAACATCCAGATGCTACAGCTAATAGCTTGGGAGATCCCATAAATAGCCTCAATTTACCTCTCTCCAAGGAAGTCCAGCGGATACTAACAGAAGCCCGCAGACCATCCACCAGAAAGGCTTACTCAGCCAAATGGAAGAGATTCAGCATTTGGAATACCAACAAGGGTCATGATGGATCACTTTTGAGCATTCCACTCATTCTGGAATACTTGGCAGATATGCTACATAACGGACTCTCATACTCTTCCATAAAAATACATGCTTCAGCTATCTCAGCTAGGTACAACACTGATCCACCTGTATTTTCACATCCTTTGTTAAGGCAATTTCTTAGAGGAATCAAGAATATAAAGCCCCCAAGAAAGGCACCAGTACCAGCTTGGGATCTCAATTTTGTCCTAGAAAAATTGACTCTACCTCCTTTCGAGCCAGCAGCTTCTGTTGATTTACAATTCCTTTTCCTGGAAGACAGCTTTCCTGCTGGCCATTACCTCAGCAAGAAGGGTTTCGGAATTACAGGCCCTAATGGCAATACCACCATTCATAACTTTTCACAGAGACAGGGTCTCCTTACGAACCAACCCTACCTTTCTACCAAAAGTGGTATCTAGGGTTTCTTTAAATCAAACAATTCACCTGCCTACTTTCTTTCCCAATCCTGAGAGCAAAGGGGAAAGACTGTTACATACCTTGGACATACACAGGCAACTTCGCTACTACCTAGACAGAACCAAGACCAGTAGGAAGTCTGATCAGCTTTTTGTGGCTTACGCCCCTGGAGTACAAGGAAAAGCAATTTCCAAACAGACAATTTCAAAATGGATTGGACATTGCATCAGATTCTGCTATTCCTTTCATGGAAAGAGTGTGCCAGCCAATGTCAGACCACACTCCACCAGAGCTACAGCCACCTCTACAGCATTCTTAAGAGGGGTGCCTACAAAAGACATTCTAGAAACTGCTACATGGAGCTCCGTGCATACATCTTCCAAACACTACAATCTCCCTTTATATTCCAGATCCAGAGCAGGCTTTGCTTCGGCAGTCCTGCAGGGATTGATAGCTACACCATCCCTTTCTTAGTGCATACCACCTCCCACAGCTAAGCTATGGTATTCAACCCATATGTTATGACTGCAGTTGCATTCTTGAAGGACATAGTACAGTTTTGTACCTACCATAAATGTAGATGTCCGATAGATATGCAACTGCAGTTGGGATTGATTTTTTCAGGATTCAGGGGATCCAGTTATTTTCTTACTTGGACGACCTCTTGTTTCAGGCATCCTCTCTAGAGATCCTATTGCAAAATCTTCATGTTGCCATTTCCTCTTTGCAAAGCCTGAGGTTCATAATAAACTTCAAAAAGTCTGACTCATTCTCAGAACCATGTTTTTCTGGGGTGTAGGATTTAGATGGTGCCTATGCTGGCATCCCTGCCTCATCCAAAGGCCTTGACACTCATTTATTTCTTTCAGACTCTTCTTCCTTTGGCCTCTGTTACAGCCAGGGAGCTTCTGAGAGCACTGGGATTCATGGCATCCACCATCCCTATGCTCCCTCTGCCGAAACTCTACATGACAAAGTTTCAGTGGTTTCTTAAGTCAGTTTGGCTTCAACATGCGCATCCCCTAGAATTTGTAGTTCTTCTTTTGCCTTGTCTCAAGAAGGAACTTCACTCGTGGATCCAGCAGTTGTCTCTAATTCCACAGCTCCCTTTTCATCCCCTTCTTCCTTTTCAGGAGCTGTTCACAGATGCTTCAGACATGTGATGGGAACAGTCTTTGGCTCCCTAAAGGTTCAGGGGATGTGGTTGCCTCTTCACCAAAAGAGAACATCAGTGTCAAAGAGATGAGAGCTGTTCTGCTTGTACTTCAGGCTTTTCATCCTCTTTTTCTCCCCAAGACCTTTCAAGGTATTTACAGATAATACCACAGTGATGTGGTATGTAAACAAACGGCGGGTGGGTAAGATCGTATCTTCTTTCATGGTTGTCATTCCTGGTGTGGTATCTTGCTGTCTAGTATCAAGTGACTCCTCAAGCAGTTTACATGCCCTCAGGTCGAAACATTGTGGCAGTCACTCTGAGCAGGTCCTTAACTCAATCCCATGAATGGATGCTTCACAGGGATGTGTTTCTGGACATTGTTCACCAGTGCAGTACTCCTCAAATAGGTCTGTTTGCTTCCCCTCTGAACAGACAACTTCCACTATTTTGCGCCAGAGTCCCAGGTCCTCTGGTGTAGAAGGAGATGTTCCTTTATGCTTTCCCTCCTATTCCCCTCATTCCAAAAATCCTGCTCCAGATTCAACAGGATGCTCCCAAAATCTTGTTGGTGATTCTGTTCTGGCCAAGAATGTATTGGTTCCCTCTACCTATGTATTTAGCCAAGGGCAATCATCACAAGTTACCTTACAGGGTGGACCAACTCTCAAAAGACAAGGGGTCGCTCATCCATCCCCACCTGCTCGTTCTTCAACTGCCTCTGTGGGTGATAGGATTTTGATTCCACAGACACCTTTTTTCTGAGCACATGCATAGAGTCCTGCAGGAGACCACGAAACCCAGTACTAGGAAAGCCTATTTATCCAAATGCTGGAGGTCTTCTGTTTGGTGTCTTTCTTGTAACCTGGATCCACTTTCTGTGGATGTTCCTTTGGTTATCTCTTATCTGTGTAAATTGCTAAATGCTGGGTTGACCTATTATTTTGTTAAGGCCCACTTAAAAGCTATATCTGCTTCTCTGCCTTTATCTCATCCTTCAGTTCTAGAGTTGAGGTTCCTAAAAGGTGTCCTTCATATTAGGCCTCCCAGGAAGCCCCCCCCCCCCCCCGATATTAATTTTGTTTTGGAAAATTTGACTTAGGGTCCTTTTGAGCCTGTAGTTTCAGCTTCCTTGCAACAATGTTGTTGGAAGACTGTTCTTTTGTTAGCCCTAATGTCTTCCAGACGGGTGTCTGAGCTTCAGGTCTTTATGGCTTGTCCTTCTTTTTTGGTGTTTCATAAGGATAGGCTGTCCTTGCGTAGTAGTCCTTCTTTTATGCTCAAGGTGGTGAATGAGTTGTCCCTTATTCAGTTTACTCATTTGCCCATGTTTTTCCCTTCTCCACAGTTTGCTAGTGGGAAGGTGCTGCACACTGTGGATGTGCATAGACAACTCGGGTTTTATTTGGATAAGACAAAGACCATTAGGAAATCTGATCAGCTCTTTGTTTCCTTTCATCCCAGGTCCTTGGGATTAGCTGTATTCAAGCGCACTATTTCTTCTTTGGTCTCAAACGCTATTTCTTTTTGCTATTCTTTTCATGGTAAGGGCCTTCCTTATTCTGTTAAGGAGTCATTCTACTAGGGCTGTGGCTTTTTCTGGTACCTGCACTTCTGTGCATACATTTACCAAGCACTACAAGTTGGATGGAATCTCCAGAGCTAGAGCTGGTTTTGCTAGGGCCATCCTTCATGGCTTCCTAGAGGGCACTGCTGGTCCTTCCTCCTCCCAAGTTTCCTCCTGAGCTTTGGCACTCTCCTTAATGTAATGAATACTGAAACAGTGAAGTGGAAAGACAGAGTACAGTTGTGTAAAATCTTACCATAATAGTAAATGTCCTTTTGTTCACTGTTGCAATATTCACTCCCTGCCTCCTCCCCTGGTCCATTTGCATTCTGGATGTGCTGGTTACCTTTTTCTTTCCCTTGGACTGACGTTTCTGCTAGGGCTCCTAGTTCTGAGGATGTTGCATCAGGATGTCACCCATATGCCCTATGCTACACAAGGAACGTACGTGTTACGTGCAGTATACCTTAAAGCAACTTAAAGGCTTTAGTATACTGGCTGGACATCGGGCCGCCCTTGGCAGGGGATCCCTAACATAATGAATACTGCAACAGCGAGGAGAAGAACATGTACCTTTATGGCAATATTTTACACAACTGTACTTTATCTGCAGTTCTAGTTGCATAGTCTCCTGAAATCATCGGAGTATACCTTATGTGGCTGGTACAGTCGATATCAGTCCATCCATGGGTATTCACTGCACATCTTTCTTGACGACCATGTTGCATTTATTTGGAGTGATGTTAGCCTTTCTTCTAATCTAAGATCTTGAGGCTCAAATATACTGACTGGAATTATATATGGACTGTTGCCAATCATCTGTCTTGGCTTCATCTTTGAAAAAGTGCCTAGCTTTATTGACTGTGTAATTACTTTTTGGATTGAATCCTGCCTGTCTACTGGTCTTGGTTAAAGCAGCACTCACTTTTATTGAATGTGTACATTTGTGTGGACTGTCATTCGTTTGCTTGTCTGTGTTATAGATACAGAACTGATTTTTACTGTATGGGTTACTAAGTCTGATAACATGCTGTAACATTACAAAAGAAACTGACTCATAGGGATATGTTTATAAAGCTTAAAGGCATTATGCTGAACAGAAGATGCCAAAAACTCCAAAAGCCAAAAAACTCAGCAAATGTTCTTTGCGGGGGGGGGGGGTGATGCACTGCACTCTGCACATTCCCCTACTAACTGTATATACCAACTCAGACATCATACTACAGTGGGAAAACATCAAATTCCCAGTACCACTATCCCATTCACTTTTCTGTTTTTGGCAATTTCTTATTGGCATAATGCTGTTTGGTGCTTTGGATGTTTGGCATTATAAATGTCTCCTGGTTTATAAGGACGTATAGTGACCCTCTGCTGGATGTCAGTTGGAAGTGCTTCTCTGGACTGAAGTTGTCATTTTAACATGTGGCATACAGTTTTGCAGTGAGTCACATTGTAGCATCACGAAAAAGGTTCTCCAATTTGGTTATAAGCTGGGAAAATGTTTTCTGTGCAGTCTGCTGGCCTGGTCTGTGTTTGTATGACTTTTCTCCATTTACTTTGGTTCCAGCCTTCATCACAAAGACATACAGTAGATAGATTGGTGACTCTAAATTGTTCATAGGTATCTTCAGGGTGTGTGTGCAGTACAGAAGAAGGTCCAGGGATCTGCTTCCCTTCCCTACTTGCCTAGTAAAATGCTATGTGTGGTAGCAGCTGTTCAGTGGCTAACTATACAAACTGGATGTGACTTGATATCATTGGATGAATGGATGTGGTTTCCTGAATCAGAGCTGCAGTAGCACAATGACAGACCTTCAGAAAAAACAAACAGCACAGTAAGAGTTGCTTACAAATGGTAGTGGTGCAGAATGGTTGAGGGTATCAGCACAAATACAGGAGTGTGTTAGTGAGCATTAGAAGGCATTGTCACAGAAGTAGGCCTAGTGTAGGTCTGGGGCATTTGCATCATACCACTCGAATGTCCAGATTTTTGTCTCATATGTTTGGTCTATTCTGCTTAAAATTTGTGGTTTTCTCGTAATCACTGAGGATTGAAGTTATTAAATAATGACAGACATAAAAGTTTCAGACTTTTCTCTAGGAAATGCATGCTAATGGAAAACCTTATCTTAGCAACTTTCTAAATGTATGAGCACAATACTTACAATATGTCCCTGATTTTGGGCCTCTGCCCCTCCATTATTTTAGGCTTTGGCCAGGATTCTTGTGCTAAGAGGTTGAAAGGTATGTTTTGCATTAATAGCAAGAGGATGGACAAACATTAGGATGTGGTTGATAATAATAGATTTGTCCAATAAAGTAGCTATTCCCAGGTCACTTCAGAAACAGACAAAGGGTAGGAAGAAGACATAGGACCGAACAAGAAAAAGGCAGGAGATAAATAAGATCATCTCTCCCAACTTGCAAAACACTGGAATCTTGTTAAGTCCTGTTCTACTCAGGCACTCATCCGTAATTAAACTGCATCCATTTGTTGTTTGTATTCTCTGTGCAACGTAATACAGACTCCCTCGCACTTGTAATGTGCCTTCTCTGTGTGAATTACTTCTGCTGTACATCTGTACTTTCCATGACCCCACCCCCACAATCTTATCTTGCAAAGAGCAGTGACATTTGTTTGATTGGCTTAAACATTTATTACTGTGCTTGCATCAGTGGGCTCATTTTAGTCGAAGACTGCCAGCTTGCCAACAGCCTTGCCTTGAGCTGTCTGCACTGCTTGAATGACCCACATGTGCATTCCTTATGCACAAACCTCAGCCAAGAAGACCCTTGAGATCTTAAAGCAAGTCAAGGATAGGTCTGGCTGCGGGGCTGTAAGTGCTAGGTTCTGTTTTTCCTAAGACTGTCAGTGTAAAAACAGCAGGAAGAACAGCCACTGGTCTCAAAAATAGAAAACCGCAGAATGTTGAAACTCATGTCGGAGTAGCTCATGTATACATGTGATGTAACACACTTCATATGTCACTATACCTCCCTTCTCTCTCTCTCTTTTATAAGAAAATGAACCCAGGAGATTTTAACAGATTGCTTTTTTAATCCTACAACAGGAATGGTGAGAGATTATTTGCATTATATGAACTTATGAATCATTTTAAAAAAGCTCTGTCTTTTGGGTTCATGCAGCTATGAACCTTTTGAAGTTCCTTGTGGACTGCACTTAAAAGGCAGAGAAAACTTGTTTGGTCTGCTTAGTCAGCCTGTTTTCTTTTAATAGACTGTAGGTGATGGTTAAACAACTTATTTTTACTGTTTTTCTATATTTCTACTATTTTGTAAGCATTGGCATATGTGTATGTGAGCCCCAAGGAGCTGTAGTTCAAATTATGACCTCTTGTTCTTCCAAATTTTTATTTGATTTTTTTTTGGAGCGGGAGAGAGAGAGTTGTAATCCGTATACTTTTGTGGATGCTCTTAAAGTTATTAAATAAAAATTTCTGTTGTGTGTCTTCTCTTAGACATAGTTCATAGCTAAATCATTTTACCTCTGATGTGTATTCTGATGTGTATATACATACATTTATAATTAAAATCTCATGCTGCAAACATTAGACCATTTTTGTGGCCTCATCTGAACTACCTCTTTCCAGATAATGTCTATGAAGTCTCCAGGGCAGTGCTCAGTTTTGCAAATGGTGGTGGTGGAGATCTTATTAACTGTTTGAACAGAAGAGTGGAGGGAGTTTACTTACCTAGTAAATATATTGTATCTGCTCATGAGAGGGATTACTGTTGGATTTTGCCAGTAGTGTAGACTTGTCAGTGAAATTTGCATATACATAAATATGCAGATCAGTTGTCCTGGGGATATCTTGTGGCATTACCTGTTCCGCTTCTAAAGAACTTCCAAAGCTCATTATTGAATGGAAACTTATGGAACCCAGAAAGAGAGCGGCAGCAACTGTTTGCCTGAGTAAGGCACGCTGTTAAACTGTTACGGTACCCCAAAATGTACGTTGTTTTGTACTGTATTTTATTTATTTTACATTTGTTTTCCAAGAAGGTCTGACTGATGTTTAATAGCAGGGAATTCCATGTTTTGGCTATACTTTAATTCAAGGCAGGATAAATACAAACAGCTTTAAGTATTTTAATGATTGCATAAGAATGGAAGAAGTAACTCTTAAAAAGAATATTAGCAAATTTAAGTTTAAGTTAAGCCTTTTTTTTATTTTAAATAATATATTGGTGTGCACATCAAGTCTCACTTAGCAGTCATTCTCAGGAAGGGTATGTCATACACTGATGATAGGAGTATTGTCTAATAGATGAATAAAAGCCTCATTATGGTTGGCATCACATTAAAAGGCACTTATATTGTAAATAAAAAAGCAGTACCAAAATACTTAAATGAAGAGTGCGGAATACTGTGTGAGATATTGATAGAGCTGAAACTAAATTGGATTTGGTGACCTCAGCAAATAGGAGTATCTCTGATGGCTGCATTGTTTCACAAAACAGTTAGGAGACTGCCATGCATCAACATCATGCATATTCTTCATGGATCCCACGTTGTGTTCTGCTGACCATGCTGCACCCCGCTGCTGTAGTGTGCACAGTCACACATGCAACAACCTGCTTACCCACAAATATGTAAACCTTTGCAATGGCTGGCTTCACACAGGAATGGGGAACTCTCTGGCTGGATCACCTTTCCTTTAAAGTAGTAGTTTTTTGAAGAATGAATCTGTTTTACTAATTTTTGTGTTCATTTTGCATATATTTTGAGACGTCTTCGTTCTTCCTAAGATGCTGATGACTGTAGCTGTGCTGTGGATTCCAGTAGGAGCTCAGTACCTTTTCTTTTTTTAATTTCTCCAAATCTTTTGGGTTTCTAATACCATGATGGCAGTGGACCACATTCCTAAGTCAAAGAATGATTAAAGTTCATGAAATTAGTATTGTTTCAATCTTTGATGTCAGCCAAAAATGCTCTTCGCAGCACCAGCAATGTGCCCAGTAATGACTCCTTCGGTTTACTATTAAAATGCCGAACGGCACTACGTCGACTGTACTATAGTCGAACACGGAAGTTCGAAAATAGTAATGTTGACGTAAAAAAAAAACAATCTAGGAATGGTTTTAACATGGGTCGAGGTAGGTGTTCAGTATTATTCAGAACTACAAACATCTCCCCTACCTCGACCCATGTTAAAACACAGTCCTAGATTATTTTTTTGTCGTCAACATTACTATTTTCGAACTTCCGTGTTCGACTATAGTACAGTCAATGTAGTGCCGTTCGACATTTCAATAGTAAACCGACTCCTTCTGCAGTTCGTACAGAGTTACGGGTCTACTTCAGTTGACCTAAATCTCATTTGACTGACACCCATTTGACAGATCCAATTGACATAAATTTCATTTGACCTAAAACTCGTTTGACTGACTCCCATTTTACCAACATTTAAGACATAGACTTGTTATGGGTTTTCCTTAACCTATGACTTGCTTGTGATAAAAAGAATTAGAGTAACTTATAGTGCTGACTGTTAGAATTCCTATAGTCATGTAGAAAGTAGTATTGTAGTGTTTCTAAATGTGGGTTTTTCTATTTACAATTTTATGGGAAGTATCTAAAGTAATTTGGCGAATGTTTTGTGCGTTCCCAGCAGTAGTGGCAGCGTGTAAAGTACTGTAAGGCAAGTTAAAGGTATATTCCCTTTCCCCCACTGTAGTGCGATCCTGGAGTTAGTATATACAATTAGAGGGTGTATGGGGGCATAGCCCCCCAACTAGTTTGATTATACATTGTCTCATTTCTGCTGAGAGGGTTAGTAAGTAGTTTTTAAGTTCTGGAGAGGGTTAGTTATTGGTGTTCTAAGTGTGCTTGTCTATGGTTTAAGATTTAGTATGTTGAAATTCTGCATCATAAGCTGTCGGGGAAATGGGAGTTAGTCAAATGAGTTTTAGATCAAATGAAATTTAGGTCAGTTGGGTGTCAGTCAAATGAGATTTAGGTCATCTGAAGTAGACTCGGAGTTACAAATATTGGTAACATATCTAAGTACAGTTGTAGATTCTTTTTTATAAGACTCTTTGTTTCTGCTACTATTGAAACTGTCTGGGTATCTTTCTTCCACCTTGCTCTCATTTCTGCCTGCATATCCTGATATTTTATGACTCTGTGTCTCTCTGTACGCAAGACACTGTAGTCACTGGGTGTAGCAATTTCAATGATCAATGCTGTTTTTTGTCTTCTTTTCATGGACCATTATATCTGGTTTTCTCACATCTGTCTTTTGAACTGTTGGTAATGGGTGATCACATGTGATGTAGACGTCATCATTTTCTATGATGCTTTCTGGTTCACATTTCCATTGTTTTTCAGCCAGTTCAGTACCATAAAGTTTGCACAATTCCCCCAATGCAACAGTCTTGCCACATTGTTGTGCCTTTCAGTATACAATCCTTTTGCCATTAGTATGTCACAACGAGCAACAATGTGTGCGACTGTTTCCAATTCTGTTTTACAAAACCTACATTTGTCTGTTTCTCCCACATGTTCAATGGACTTTGTAAACCAAAGTGTATGTAGCTCATTATCTTGGGCTGCCAATATTAACCTTTCATCTTTTGGTTTGAATTCACCTCTCCTTAACCATTCCTGCATTCGATCCTGATCAGCATGAGGTTCTTTCAGACGTTTTCTGTACTTGCAACTATATTTATGCATTTCCACAATTCTTGCCTTCTCATCTGATCCTTCACCTTATATTCTTTCTTTTGTTTTTTTTGGCACATTCAGTTGCTGCCTGATTTTTATCTACTTCTGCTTTGATTTCTGCTAGACTAAGCAGGGAATTCATCTTAGATTTATTCTCCTCATGTTTCAAAGCTTTCATTTAGGTCTTGTGAGAAAAGCAGATATGTGTGCAGTTCCACAATTGCAGATCTATACATGTAATCAATTTCAAGGATGCCCATATCTCCTTCGCAACGGGAATATATAATCTTGGTATGCACTGATTTTTGTAAATCATTTGGTGAGCATGAAACATCCTGGTTTTCCTGTCTAATCTATCCAACATGTTCTGGGGCCAATCAATCACTGCAAAACTGTAAGTTAGGACAGGAAGAGCAAATTGGGTTATAGCTTGAATTTTATTCTAGATGCCAAAGCTGTTTTCAGGATTAATTTAAGTCTTCTAAAATATTCCTTACTAGGTTTTATTCACGTGTGTTCATGTTTTATTGTTGATCCTTCAATTCCTAAATATTTATACACTCTCTCTTGCTCAGGTTCTTTTATACCACATTCTTGTCCCAAACTGAGTTTTCTTGGTGCTGCAGTTTTCCTGCTTTAATGGTTGCGTTTGCATATTTATCAAGACCAAATGACATTCTTATATCATCTGAAAAAGTTTTGAGTACTTGCAGCTGTGATGAGCTATACAGGTTTGTCATCAACAAAGAGAGGATGGAGAGGTCTTTACACTTTGTTGTTTTTTAGGAGCCAAATTGTAGCCATGGCCTAATCTGTTAAGTAGATGGCTTAATGGGTTAAGGACAAGACAGAATAGCAGCAGTGACAGAGTCACCCTGGAATATCCCCCTTTTAATTTTTATGCTTGAAATAATAATTTGTCCTTTATCGTGGCTTAATACACATTTTTAAGCACTCTTTTACCCATGAATGTGGGATAGTATCAAATGTTTTTTTTTGTAGTCAATCCGTGCCATACTTAGATTATTCCTCTTTTTATAGTTCTCCATTATGACTTTATTTAGCTACGGATGCTCCTTTGTTCCATATGGCCTACTTTTATTGCCCTTTTGTTCTATTGCCATTATTTAATTTTCTTCTAAATGACTACAAACTCTGTCAGCATCAGTGCTGGTGTTTAGTTTATACATCGTTGGAAGGCAAGTTATTGGTCTATAATTCTCCTGTATGATATTCATGATGCACCTTGAGAGTGAAGGAGGTACAATCCCAGCTCTTTTGATTCTTCATGGAGGTGTATTGTACAGCTACCTGTATAGTCATACAAAGTAAGCCAATGACAGGCTAAGAGCAATACTGTTGACAGCTTCTGAACGCGTTTTGTAGGCATCTATTTTAATAAATTGGAACAGCAGATGGACTTTTTGTTTGATAGGTAATCTAGTTGTATTTAAGAATCTTTGTCATCAAGATTCCAGGCCATCAGGGAATGGATGAAATTTTACATTAGGCTATTAAACAGGCCATTGCATCAGAAGGCCTAGACTTGACATTTGGAACAAGGATTCGGGTAAGGTCTTTTTTTAATCACTTTTTAGGCTTCCTGGACTATCACACCCAGCAGGCATCCTTGCATCCAATCCTACTGATATGACTTTTTAGCTGTATAGTCATAAAAGCAGCAATTATGTATGTTGGTCTTTATACATATTGTTGTGTACATTTATGTGTGTATGAATGTAAATACAGTATACTTTTACAGTACCATCCTACTGCTTCCTCGGTACTCTGAAACTTAACTTTTTAGGCCTTCTCATTCTCCCTTCAATTTTGTTTAACTACTCTTTGCTCAACTACTCTTGTATATTTTCTTTATAAGAAGCTCACTGTAACTCCATAAACAAATGATTCTATTTGCAATGGCTTGTTACATATACGGTACCTGAGAAATGGTCTTTGTGTTGTATGTATGCATGTAGAGTAACTGTGCAATTGATTTGTATTGCTTGTTTGCATGTATATGTGTTCAGATTGTATTCCCTTGCCTTCTTGGCCCAGCTTATGCATGAAGAGAGTCCATAGACCAGTGCACCTACCTACCTGGTTAACAAACATGACATAAAATAAAATAATAAAAAAACAAACCTTCTTATCTTATACCCTGTTTGATGCATTTGTTCTCAGTACATCCTGGGTCCAGAGATGCAGAGTATAGAAGTCAGGAGGCAGGGATTAAGAGCCGTCATCCTTGTGAGAGCAGGATTTTTTCCTTGCATCTGTAGATGTTCTTCATTCCACATTGCTGCAGTCCTAACTATTGGGTAGTCCGCTGTCCAGTCGGCCCGAATACCAAAGTATATGGCTGACGTCGGTCACGGCGCATTAGACTGACGTCAGTACGTCAGGGTACTAATGCGCATGACCGACGTCATATCCTCAGTCTTTTTTGCCGCATGGTCCGATGCAGAAGCAATTTTGCAAGTGCAGGTTGGCGTTCTGAAAGTTTCTGAAGTCAGAGTTTCAGACCGAATCAAAGTTGGCTAAGTACCCCGTTGGGGAATATTTTGGTTTTTTCTTGCCTCAGTATTTAACCGGATGTCAGAAAAAGTGAATAACTGTATTTCTTGTGGGAAACAGATACCTCATAGGGATTACCATACTTTGTGTATACTTTGTTTAGGGCCTGAGCACGACGTTGTTGGATGCCGCTCTTGTGCTAGATTTAACAAACGCACTATTAAGAGAAGGTTAGACTGTGCCAGGTTAGTGTTTGGGAAGCGTTGTAATTATAAAATGCCGTCGGATGCTCCGTCGCCGCTTCGCTAAAAGCGCAAGGACAAAGCAGCAAAGCCTAGAGTGGAAGAACCGACAGTCCCAGATGTCGGTTCTTTAGAGGGCTCAGTGGAGCCGGAGGTTTTGCCAGGTGTTTCTTTGGAGTCTCAGGGAGAGACTTTACTGTTACAGGATGTATCCTCTCAGGAAGTAGGCCAGGCTGAGGGGGCTTCTCAGGTGGCTGTTCTTCCTTCTCTTCCTAAGGTGGTTAGAGCCTCCCCTTCTGTTTCCAAGGCTTCTTTGAGGGGCAGGCCAAGTTTTGCTTCAGTGGGGTTTCTCCTAGTGCCTCAGGGTCTTTGCCTAAGAAACATATGCTTAAAATGGCAGAGGATTTGATTACTATGATACGGGGTTCTATGCCCCCTCCTGATAAGAGGCCTAGGGTGGAACCTGAGTTTGAGAGTTTTGAGCAATGCTCGGAGGCTTCTGAGTCTTCGGCTGAAGACTTGCAGGAGTACCCTCCTTATTCTGATTCTGATGTGGATGATTCTACTCCTTCAGCTTCTCCTCCTGAGGATTTTTCATTTTCAGAGACTCTGCATTCCATGAGGGAGCATTTTAAATGGGAAGGGCAAGATTTCTCTGATTCCAGGAAAAGGCTTAGGGAATTCTTGTTTTACCCCAGCATAGGCCTTTAGCTATACCTCCTGTTTTGAATGTGGTAGAAGATGTTTTGCAGAGGCTTCCTGAATCCTGATTCTTTGCCTCCTGCCCCAGTTAAACCGGATAGGTATTATAGGGTGCCTGACGCTCATAAGTATCTTTTAAGAGTCCTAGGGCAGACCCGGAACTGTCTCTCAGGGGCCTAAAGGTGTGAAGGCCTCAGTTGTTAAAAATCCTGTCCCTCCTGATAAAGAGGCAAGGGCTTTGGATAGATGGGGAAAGAAAGTGTATACTTCTTCCACTTTAGCCATGAGGGCGTTGAATTGTCAGTTTCACATGTTAAAATATCAGAATTATCTTCTTTCACAGTTGAAATCTAAGGTGGATGCTCTGGCGGAAGGTATTGAGTGTAAAGAGTTGCAGGATTTAGTTCATGTGTCTGAACAAGTGGGTAAACATTCCTTGCAATGTGGTTTTGATGCTGTGCAGGCCTCCTCCAGGGTGGCTGCCACTGGTTCTGTTCTTCGTAGGCACGCCTGGTTGAGAGATCAGAACTTAGCTGAGCATGTTAAGACAAGGATTTTGGATGCTCCTTTACAGTCTGATGTGTTGTTTGGTTCGCCTGTGGAAGCAGTTTTAAAGAAAATGGAGGACAAGGCTAAGTCTATGCAAACTGTTAAGGATTTTTTGCAGGTGCAGCCTCCGAAGTTTAGTAGAAATTGGCCTACTAAGGGGTGGACTTATCCTGCTTATGATTCCCAGTCTAGGGGTAGGTCTAGACGTGGTGGGGGCAGAGCTCAAGGTTCTCTTAGGCCTAGGACAGGGAGTTCACCTGCTCAGACTTCTGGTGAGGGCAGGGGTCAGTCCTTTCGTAAGCAGACCCAATGACCTGCCTTTTCAGCTGCCAGTACCTTCTCGCCTGGCGGCACCTCTAGGAGGAAGACTGTCTCTTTTCAAAGAAAATTGGGATTTAATTACCCAAGACAAATGGGTTCTGGATATCATTCACCACGGTTACAGGTTTTATTTCCATACCTTGCCTCCTTTCAAAGGCATGCCAGACATTCCTCCTCTACAAAGAACAGAGGCTCGCAGACAAATTTCTCTGTTACTCCAAATAGGAGCCATTCAGTCAGTTCCTGTGCCAGAAAGGGGCCTAGGATTTTATTCTCGCCTGTTCCTAGTACCAAAGAAGGGGAACACGTGGAGACCAATTTTGGATTTATCTATCCTCAACACTTATCTGGACATTCCAAAGTTCAAAATGTTGACGTTACAACAGCTTTTACCTCTACTGGGCAAAGATCACTGGATGGTAACTTTAGATCTCAAGGAAGCTTACCTTCATGTGCCTATAAGACTAAGTTGCAGAAAGTATCTGCGTTTTCGAGCTGGAAATTCTCATTATCAGTTCTCTGCATTGCCCTTTGGCTTATCTACTGCCCAGAGTATTCACAAAGGTTCTGGCTCCAGTGATAGCTTACTTCAGGCTAAAAGGAATTCAAATCTATCCTTACTTGGACGACTGCCTGATTCTGGCTCAAGAAAAGGAAGACCTTCTACAGCATTTGGAATATGTCATAGCAGTGCTAAGATGCCTAGGGTATTCTGTGAGCGAAATAAAGTCCAGTCTAGTACCCTCTCAAGACATGTGCTTTCTGGGTGTGAGACTGAATACAGCAGCCCAGATGGCCTTTCTAACCCCGGACAAACAAAAGAATCTTTCCAGTTACTTCCATCAATTATCTCTTCAGTCCGGGCTGACTGCAAGGACAGTCCTTCAAGCCTTAGGGTTCATGGCATCTTGTATTCTGGTGCTTCCCAATGCCAAACTGCATATGAGGAAGCTACAATGGTATCTCAAAAATCTATGGACACAGCACTGCCAGGATTTGGACACTGTCATTCAAATAATACCTTGCATTCAAAAGGAATTTTTGTGGTGGGCTCAGGAATGTCACCTAAACAAGGGACTCTCTGTGACCCGACCAGAGGCAAGTCAGATTCTAACGACAGATGCCTCAGACATTGCTTGGGGAGCTCATCTAGATGGAAAGTGGATACAAGACAAGTGGCCTGCCAGACTACAGCATCTACATATCAACATGAAAGAGATGTTAGCAGTCCAGTTTGCATTAATGGCTTTCAAGGAGTTACTTCTTCCAGGGCAGGTGTTGATTCTAACAGACAACACAACTGTCATGTGGTACATCAACAAACAAGGGGAACACATTCTTACCCATTGTGCAGGCAAGCAATGATTTTATGGGAGACTGCGCTCAGCTTGCAACTAACTCTTCAGGCAAGGTTTCTGCCGGAGCACAGAACTCCTTAGCAGATGTGTTAAGCAGACAAATCATGGATCCCCACGAGTGGAAACTGGATCTTCATGTATTTCAAAATTGACAGTGTCATGGGGAACTCCAGACATAGATCTGTTCGCTTCTCCACTAAACCACGAGCTGCCAAAGTTTTGCACGAAAGGATTTGATCACACAGCTTGGAAAGTGAATGCTCTTTCTTTCAGTTGGAAAAATCTTCATGTGTATGCTTTTCCACCTCTGCCTCTTCTCCCAAAGGTGCTTCTAAAGGTCAGACAAGACAAGCCAAGGATGATTTTAATAGCTCCAGATTGGCCTCGGCAGCACTGGTACCCATTACTGAGGAGTCTGGTAAGGAAGCCTCCATGGCCTTTACCCTTGATTCCACACCTATTGTCTCAGAGGGACGGTCATCTGCTCAATGTCAAGCTTCAAACTCTTCATCTAACAGCCTGGCATATTCTGTTTTGAAAGACAGCAGGTCTCAACTTCCTCAACAGGTTTTAAATGTGATTATGGAAGCCAGAAGACCTAGTACAAGGAAAGTGTATGCAGAAAAATGGAAGAGATTTTTATTTTGGACTGCAGCACAGAATTTGGAGATTTCGAGCCTAATTTGAGTGTGGCTCTTCAATATCTTACTGAGTTATTGGACAAAGGTTTGTCTTTCTCTTCCATTAAGATTCATGCTGCAGCAATTTCAGCTCACTATGATTGTGACCCACCATTGTTTTCACATCCTTTATTCAAGCAATTTCTTCGGGGGGCAAAGAATATAAGACCCCACGTAGAGCTCCTACTCCTGCTTGGGATCTCAATTTTGTGTTGGAGAAACTTACTCTACAACCTTTTGAGCCTGCAGCTACTGCTGACCTGAAATACTTGTCATGGAAGACTGCTTTTTTGTTGGCCATTACTTCTGCAAGAAGGGTTTCTGAGTTACAGGCCCTTATGGCGGTTGAGCCTTTTTGATTTTTCATAAGGATAGGGTATCATTACGCACTAATCCTTCCTTTATGCCTAAGGTGGTTTCTAGTGTGGCTTTAAACCAAACTATTCATTTGCCTACTTTCTATGCAGATCCCCAAAATAAAGGGAAAAGATTTTGCACACTTTAGATGTACACAGGCAATTGCGTTATTATTTAAGCAGGACTAAGGATTTTAGAAAGTCTCAGCAGTTGTTTGTTTCTTTTGCTTTGAGTTCGCAGGGCAAGCCTGTGTCAAAACAAACTATTTCTAGGTGGATTGGGTTTTGCATTGCATTTTGTTATTCCCATCATGGCAAAGAGATTCCAGCTGGGATTAGGCCTCATTCCACTAGGGCTACTGCCACTTCAACAGCATTTCTAAGGGGTGGCAACTAAGGATATTTTGGAGGCAGCTACTTGGAGTTCAGTGCATACTTTCTCTAAGCATTACCACCTTCCTCTCTACTCTAAGTCTAGGGCTGGTTTTGCCACAGCTATTTTGCAAGGCATGTTATCAGCTCCTGCTTCCTTATGATTTGCCAGCCTCCCTTACCTCTGCTTTGGGATTCTACCCAATAGTTAGGACTGCAGCAATGTGGAATGAAGAACATAGTACAGTTTTGTACCTACCATAAATGTAGATGTTCGAGGATCCACATTGCTGCAGTCCAATTTACCCTCCCTCCTTCCCCTCTGTGTTTAGGGGTGGTTGTGTAGGTGAGATTATATTCTGGTACCTTTGTATATATTGTATATGTTTTGGTGCAGGTATGTTTGGTGTGTTTTGGTTTTGGCCTTGTCTTTTTAGGGTCTTCTGACATCTGGGGCAAGAAAAGACTGAGGATATGGCGTTGGTCATGCGCATTAGTACCCTGACGTACTGACGTCAGTCTAATGCGCCGTGACCGACGTCAGCCATATACTTTGGTATTCGGGCCGACTGGACAGCGGACTACCCAATAGTTAGGACTGCAGCAATGTGGATCCTCGAACATCTACATTTATGGTAGGTACAAAACTGTACTTTTCCCTTGGTAGTCGGACATGTGCAGTGTGAGGGCAGGGTTTGCAATACCAGCCCAGTGATACATGTGCACTTCCATGCACATGCTGAACCCAGCTGCATCAGATAGTACTCTTTGGCAAACCAAGTTTATATCTCGGTCCTATGCAGAAAGCATACCTCTCAACCTGGAAACATCAAAAATCTGGACAAGGCCCATGAAAAATAGGTACAAATCTGTACGCTGATTAACATAAAATTCGCATACATAATTAAACAACCCTGCCCGCTCCAATGGAATTGTGGGATACCAACTTTAAAACACAAACTGAAGAACAGAACCAAAATATAGCACCAGGGTCCCCCTGCAGCCATTCCAATGTCCCATTACCTGGCTGTTTCACCCCATTTACCGTAAACACTAATGTGTGCATCCTGCTTTACTTCTACAGTGATTTGGATTTTAGTTTTTTACATTTTATAGCACAATGCGCCAACATTAATAGATATCTGCTAAAGAAAGCAATACTGTCTAACAATGAAAATAGACTTGGCATTAAAACTTCTCTACCCTTGAAACTCACATTCATTGAAACAGCATTGAAATCCACACCACATCCATCTTGCACTTATTTTCAATTGGGGGAGGGGGCAAAAGGCCAAAAACCAGGGACACATTTTAAACATTAAGGGGACTTTGACCCAGGCTGAGTGTGGGGGGGCTCTAATCTCCACTCTCTGCACTCAGCTCCACCTAGTCCAAAACTGTCCTGAACTCTATAGCGCATACAGGGAATATTAGGTTATGAATTTATTTATTTTTCTTTATCTCCCCTTGTTTGGCAAGTCCACAGATTTGTTTAAGCTATAGTGCAATGGAAGGTGAATCTGAATAGATAGGGGTGGAAGTATGGATATATGCTGTTTGCATTAGAAAAGGAATTTAATTAAGAAATACTAACGAGTTTGAGATAAGAAGCATATCAACAAATGCTTAACTCATCTCAAATGTAGTACTAGGGGATTCCCTGATAGAAATGCTATGCTGCATATATTTCTTGAGAAAGACTTGTGTGGTTCACTACCATACACAATTATGTAAATAAGTTTCTGGTTCTGAGTTAACCTAGTTCAAATTAGTAGCATCATTTTTCAAAAATAAATACATCAGGCATCTAATATTCTAAAAATCCATGTTTATACTCCAAATTTGCCATATTCTCTATAAGATATATTCTATTTTCTGCATTTGATCATTGCATTGTACTGAATTCATATGAGAAGTAATATCAAAACTGGCCAGAAAAAAAATCTTACATGCTCACAACAAAAGTGTTCTGAGATGCTTTACAGGTACAAGAAAGAAAGAAAGAAAAGGTAATCCTATCTAATATCTAATTCTCTTCCTGTGTGGACAATTACCAATATCCATTTCTGTTCAAGAGTCTTGTTGAACTTATATGATAGCTTCAAGACTGCATTCTGGCCTAGAGATATCATGCATGTGACTAGTTTGTCACAAAAGAATGAAAAAAAATCCTGTGGCTTTACATTATCCTAATGCAGAAAGAATACTCCAGTAACACATTTGTAAAATCAAGAAACACAAAATCTGATACATTTTCTAATAAGAACTATTGCACCTATCACTGTAAATGACATTAGCAATGCAGTGAGTGTTTTTTTATTAACAAAGTCTCAGATTTGTTTTTATCAGTTACCCCTATTCTATCTTCTGGAGACGTATCGTACAGGAATGCTAAATATCAGTCCTGGGGGCTTGCTGAAACACACACACACCCTACCTTAGCGCTGACTTCCAGAAGATAAGTCCGACAATTGTACCGGCTTTGCATGGCAAAATTAAGTAATCCTGTGCTCTGCCCGAATGGCAGAAAGTAAAGTAAATTCTGTGTTCTGCCCGAACGGCAGAAAGTAGAGTAATCCTCCTCCTGTGTTCTGCCCAACGGCAGAAGTAAATCTTCCTGCGATAGACGCATGGTAGCGTAGTAAAGTAAATCTAACCGCAGTCCTATTCAAACAGATGCGCGGCATGCTGACAGAGCTGACGTCATCGCACACGTGATGACATCACCTCCGAAAGCGCAAAAATTTAAAAAATAGAGCCAAAAAATCGGAAATAATGGGGTGCCACTCGGGAATCGTGGCACACCATTACTGGGACCCCAAAACTCGGTAAAAACTGAGTTATTCGGGACGGTTGAGAGGTCTGGCGGTAAGTGTTTTCTGCCTGACTTTTGGCAGGTGTCATCTGTTCCAGCAATTTCTAACCTTTTTGCACCAAGGACTGGTTTTGTGTAAGACAATTTTCCATGGACTGGCTGTCACGCATGCATAATAAAGTGCATAATATTTATTTATTTGACATTTGTTTACTGGGGAGGCCTGACTGGACTGGAAGTCCATTTTCAGCCGAGACCAGGGGAGAAAAGCTCCAAAATATAATTTAAAGACGATTGGCAATAACTACTAAAACACAGTGTACATTCTGCTTAACAGCATGACATTGATCTACTATGGTTGCGAGGTAAGTAAACCTAATGGCAACCTTATTGACTTTCTAAGTTTATAAGAGCAATACTTAAAATCTGTCCCTATTATTTGGCTCTGTCCAGCATACCTCTCAGTTATACATATTTTCACAGAATGTCCAGATTTTTGCCTCATATTTTTGGTCTGTTTCTCATAAAATTGTTTTTTGACAAATCAATGGCAGATCATTGGGGTTTGAAGTCAGAAAATAATGACACAGTTGAGTTTCATACTTCATACCCTTCAGAAAAATTGATGCTAATGCAAAACATGTATTTCTATCCATTTTCTAAGTTTGGAAGAGCAGTACTTAAAAGTGTCCCTATTTTTGAGCCCCCCCCCCCCCCCCACACACACACACACACACACACACACACAGTATTTTGGCTTTGTACAGATTTCTTGCTGTAAGAGACTGAGAGGTATGTGTCCAAATTTATTGTGTGAGAGGTTGAATGGTATGGTCGAGAGGTACACAAGCCTTATTCCTGCTGCTGCCAGGTATCACTCTCATTCACACACACACACACACACACACACACACACACACACACACACACACACACACACACACACACACACACTCTCTTTTGCATTCATGCACGCATTCACTCACACAAGATTGTTCTCACTCTCTCTCAATGTCTGTCTCACACACACACACACACACACTTCTACTTTCATGCAAGCATTCACTCACACACGCAGACAGAAACACACCACACACACGCACTTTTTTCAGTTTCCATGACTTTTACACTCACTAAACAACAAAAGTGCTGCTTAGCGAGTGTAAAATAACATCTTGATCGATTTCACTGGTCACTCTCCCTCATACACACATAGTCTCTTCTTCTTACACACACACACACACACACACACACATTCTGCTTTCATGCATGCATTCAGTCACACACGCAGACAGACATAAACACACTCATACACGTGCATACACACATTCACTTTTTCATTTCACTCCATACCTAGCGGCTCGGTACCAAATGATCCACAGCCCGGTAGTTGGGGACCACTGATCTGTTAGACTAGGCCATCTCTTCTTCACCTAAGATAGTGAAGCCAGTGCTGGTTGCTCTGCCTCACCACCTAGATAGCTGGGTGATCCCAGGTTCTCTTGGTCATAGTCTGAGCTTTATTCTTCTATGCCATGGACCTTGTGCATTCTGCTAAAGTTACCACCACCAACAAAGAAAAATATGGTCAATGAAGCCAGTAACAAGCATGCAGTACTTCCTTAGGCTTCTCTGTGCTGTTCTTGTTCAGGACATTGGACAGCAATGAAACGGATGAAAGATGGTGTCATCTCATGAACCAGTTCTGGGTGAATGCATCTTTCAGTAGTGTGCATGGGCTGGGAACCTGGAGTAAAATAGTTCTGTTTTGTCACTGCATCTGGTCACCATGAATTTAATATGAAACAGACCTAATTTATTCTGTGGAAGCTGTAAAGTACATAGATGTTGAAGTTATTCTCCTGCCTGAATGTCATGTGACTTAGTTACTGTGCCTGAATGTTGTTACACACTTTGCTGAAACACTGTGTAGATAATACATCACAAGCTCCATAACTATCTGTGTTTACATTAGCAGGTGTTGTAGGTTTCTGATGAAAATGAGTACAGACCAGACAGTTTCTGTGTCATCAAATAAGGGAAATCAGAAGCTTAAAACTGAGATAGGGGGGGAAATAGTGGAACAGATTAACAGCTTTGAGTATGTAGGAGGGGTGAGTGAGGAGATGGAAGTCTGACTGAGGAGGTCAAAGCTAGCATAAGATGGGCTACAGCCAACTGGCACAGAGTGTCAGGAATAGTGTGTGACCAAAGAATGCCAAAGAAGCTGAAAAATAAGGTATAAAAAAAAGTGGTGCAACCAGTACTACTGTATGGTACAGAAACCTGGCTAGTAAAGCCAGAGCCATTAAGGAAGTTATAAGTGGTAGAGGTAAGTGCCTGAGACAGGTGGTAGGATGCACAGTGTGTGTCAGATAAAGGAATGATGACATTAGAGCACAAACCAAAATATCTCCAATTGCAGAGGAGATCAAAGTGAACAGATTACGGTGATTCGGGCACATGAGCAAGAAAGCATAAGACGATTTGGTGAAGAAGATTTGGGAGAGACAGGAGAAGGCAAGAAGAAATGAGGACGTCCAGCTAAACAATTGATGGATTGTGTGAGAGAAGACATAAGACAATCAGGTATGACTCTTGAAGAAGGTAAGAGGGTGGCATTTAATTAAGAGAGGTGGCATTGATGATGATGATGTAGGTTTCCAGTGCTCCTTTGATGATAGACATGTGCAGCAATCAAAGTGCTTTCAAACTGAGATTGCGCTCTGGCCCTTGAGATTTATTCTGGGTCATAACTTTCATGAACGTGCTTGTTCTGGAGGCGTGTTCCCCAGCCTGCAAGTTGTGCCTTGCTGTGAGTGACGATGAGTTGTTGAGGTCCATGACTGGATGGCAGCCACTGGTCTTTGTGTGTACCAGCAAAACTTATGAATATATACACCTTTGCCTTCATCTCGAGGAATTGTGTGTGACTGCTGACAGTAGAAGTGGTTTTGAATTCTGCAGCTTTAGAATGTGTCTGGAAAGCAGTGTGCTTTTCTGAAGTGCATTAGTGGGTACCTGCAGGGATTAAAATATATTAAGTAGCAGAGTGGTTCTCATGCATAAATAATGTGTAGAATATGTTTCCTAAAAAAAACTACAACTGTTTTGTCATAAGCACTCATAATTTTGTTCAAAAAAGATAGAAACATTCAAACATAAACCAGAGGTGAAATTAATAAAATCAGTTAAAAAACGCATCCCCAAACCCCACGCACAGACTTGCATATGCCAGCTCTAAAATGACCGCATCTTAGGGAAAGGCTAAAATCACGGGATGTCACAGTCCTGTTGTTAAGTTGTAAAACTTGGTTTTTGCATATTAATGATTGCACATAACAGTGATCTGTTGTGTGTCTCATACAGAACTGGCACCCAGAATATCAAAATATGATGAAAAATATGAACTTCTTCAGTGCTGGGGTAGTTTTCCTTTAAGATTACCACATCCAGCCCACAGGCATGCCAGTAAGTGAATTGATGATGCTGCAGTTTGTCAGTAAGTGTGTGTGTGCGCGCACGTGTGTGTTGTGTGTGTGTGTGCGCGTGTGTGTGTTGTGTGTGTGTGCGCGTGTGTGTTGTGTGTGTGTGCGTGTGTGTTGTGTGTGTGTGTGTGTGTGTGTGCGCGTGTGTGTGTTGTGTGTGTGTGCGCGTGTGTGTGTGTGTGTGTGTGTGTGTGTGTTGTGTGTGTGTGTGCGCGTGTGTGTGTTGTGTGTGTGTGTGTGTGTGTGTTGTGTGTGTGTGTGTGTGTGTGTGTGTTGTGTGTGTGTGTGTGTGTGTGTGTGTGTGTGTGTGTGTGTGTGTGTGTGTGTGTGTGTGTGTGTGTGCATGTGTGTGTGTGTGTGTGCGTGCGTGTGTGTGTGTGTGTGTGTGTGTGTGTGTTGTGTGTGTGTGTGTGTGTGTGTGTGTGTGTAGTGGAGCTGACATTGATTGTTGTTCCGTCCCGGTTTATTCCATTATCTCCACTTTTCCTTTCTTCTTAAATAATTACGACATTAGATGAGTCAAGTGCTGCAATGTATTTTCCAACTTGCTCTTCCTTATAAAAAGCTTTGTAAATGTTTGTTTATTAAACCATGGCCCAAACAAATTAGCTTTTCCAGTTGAGATTTTACCATAAGGTATAGTGAGCTAAATCCATAGACTTTAATGGGGCACCTTCACACATGTACAGTGGTGTACCCATTAAAGTCTATAGACACAACACAGACTTTGCCAAATGCTTAAGTCACTGAGGCTAAGCTTCCTTGTTTTTCCTCAGTGATGTCAGTGCAAAGAAACCTCAAATTTTAAAACTAATTGTATATAGGAATGGGATGACCAAAATGTTTCCTGACAGGGGAAAGTGTGTTTGGGAGTTTATAGACTGCATGCTGTAGTTCTAAGGTACATGAAATTAATAAAAAGACAGAAATAATCTTAACCATCACTTAGCAGTTATGTTGAGATCTTCCTGCCGGTTTATTTTCATTAAGCTGTTGAGGTGTAAGTACAGGTACTATAATTTTGATGACAGTCCTGTGACGTACTGTACTATTTACACATAGCTGACAGGTACTGCTTCGACTTGCATGAATGTTGTAGGCATTCTGATTACCTTGTGTCACACGTCTATCTCATTATGTAGCACTGTTTGGTGCCTTGTCATATGCAAGATATGAATAATGTCAGGTTACTTAGTGGAGAAAGTTCAGATCTAGAACTGTATATATCACCTTTTTCTGCAGCTACATTTTCCAATTGAGAGATATTTTGGTGGGTGGCTGAAGCTTATTCAACCAGCAATGGGCTCAAGGTATGATCCAGCCTCGGGTGGAATGCTAGTTAACACACACATACACACACTCACGGTTATCTAGAGGCAGTTAGTATCAAGGTTGCAGCTTCTAGCATGTCTTTAGCATGTAGGAGGAGATAGAAGACCTGAAGCATAAACCCATTAGAATTCAGGGAAAAGAAATAAACTCGGCAACAAATGATAGCCCATTCAAAAAGTGAAATAGGGAACCAAAAGCTGTGAAGCAGTTCTGCTGAACCAGCATGCCTAGCACCTTCATCAGGTTTTCAGTAAATTCACCTAGTAAAGTATTAAAGCAGCTAGCAGACAGGGTTCAATAACTGTACGGGTTGTGCAACTCAGTGATGTGCTCTTGTTTGAACTGGTGGCCAGTGACATTCTAAAGAAGGTTACACTTACATCTGATCTTGGTTGTTTTTGTCTAGTGGGAAGCTTAGTGCACAATAACAATGCCAACTGTTTAGAAAGGCCTTTTTTAACTGTCAGTTGTCAGGTAAAGTTTTAGCACCAACTTCTGGTTCCTTCTTGTTATATTTGCTAGCCTGTGCAGATTTCTTCTTAAGTCCACCCCCTGCACCCCTCCTTTTAAAGATGTGCTCAGCACTAATCTGTGAGGAATTTGTAATCTGCATTCTCTGTAGTAGGCAGAAATGAAGGAGTAACTAGAGTACGTAGGCTTTATTGACAGGATTTTTTTCCCTCTCCAACTGAGTAGAGGAAATTCAGACATCGATCTAGGGTGTCTTTGCTGAGCAGCCTTTTTAACGCAGGTGATACTGAGCTGTTAAAGCATTGCATCATGGAGTCTGTGATGATTGGATATTGGATTTTTGTTGTACATCCAGCCTGACAGAAGCCTTTGCCATCTGGACTGTGTCAGCTAGTGCTGAGTTAATGTCTGTTTGGCTGTGAAGAGCTAAGAGCTGAGGTGTGGGTATGAAAACTGTGATTTCTATGTCCTTTTTAGTACCCTTAGTTACTCTGTGCACCACAATTGTTTTTTGTACTTCGAAGGAAGAGCTCAAGTTAAGGGTGTATACCAATTATAGGAACATACTCAGTACAATATAGAGTGAGTGTGTTGTTTAAATGCACAATCTCACAATTTCTGGCATTTCACTGTATAAACCCAGACATTCTGCACCATGTAATCTAAACTTCCACCAAATATTTAACAGAAACCCAGATATACTGTGTTTAGCTAGCATTTGCCAGATTTTAGTTTTTCTGGAAGTGTTTTGCAAGGTATTAATTGTTTATACCATCTGCACAGCTTCTTAAGTAGTGTTTGTGTACAAAAAATAGAATTCTGATGTGGTAATAAGATACTCATTGAAATAAACTAAAGACAAAACCCAGGAGAATAGAGTACCTAATAGAATATTTGGTCCATTTTGAGGTGTTGACAATTAGGTATCACTTGGTGTCCTCGTGTTTAACTGCTAGGGTTCATCCGTGCCGTGACCAAATTAATTTTAGAGCTTATGTACTGTACTTGACACACTGAACGTTGCCTTTCCTTCTCCCCATGTCATGTACCATTTCATTATAATTTTTCGTACCAGCTCCTTAGAGAGTCCGAAGAAAGGACAGCTTTTCCTAAAACTGCACTATTACATTACTCAAAACTAAAGGTTAAGTAACATCCAGTGCTGGGATTCTTTTTTTAATGGATTTCTAGTATAATTTACTTATTTTTGTTTGTTTTAAGTTATCTCTCGCATCTCCCTGTTAGTTTGCAGATGACAGTATTTTCTTAGCACAAAACCTCAAAAAGAAAAAAAAAAGGGAAGAAGGAAACTGTTCCTTATCTTTTACCGTAACATACATTTTGTTGCTTAACAGAGGTGATACTATTTGGCTGCAGCTTAGTAAATTTAGTGCTGTGAAATTGACATAGGCTCTCAATGCAGTGGATGGATTACTATTAAAATGTTGAATGTCACAACACAATCTATTCAATTGGTTGAGTTACTTGTCAAATGTGGTAATGTCATTTGTAGAGAATGTCAGAAATTATCACCTTGACATCTGCATTCGAAATTATTCAAAATATCAGGAGGTAACATCAGAGGGCTGCTGTTGTGAAGCTGCCATGAGAATTGTTAAGTCTAAAGCACAAGTTTTTATAGTTTTGCAGGGTGGCAAGCCCCCTGCGCCCCCACACTCCCTACATATTATATATACCAACTTCGAGATCTCACTACATTGAGGAAAAGGGTAAATTTCCTGAACTCCACTATAGTGTTGATTCCAATGAGAAATTCGACCTCATATAAGAAATGAACACTAACATTCGCTAATGTAGATTCAAACATTTTCAGATCAGTATTACAGAATTTGGGGAAATACGCATTCTACCTTCCCAGTTTCCCGTAAGTGCCCTTCCACATTTTGATAGTAAACTGTATTGTATATAGAGTGGTATTCGCATTTAATGCTTCCTATGCATTATGCCATTTAGAGATGTGAAGGTTTCTATTTAATTTTCTTTGTTTCTCCTCTTTCTTTAAGTGGTACTCAGTTGTAATCCCTTATTCTCCCTTCGGGTAGGATTTGTTTTAAGCTAAGCATATATATCATTTTTGCTGATGGCGGAGTTTCCATGCTGGCAGCACAGTTACAAAAATGTGACATGCTGAAAGAGATACAGCATGAAATACTCCTCTGCTCAAGTAGTAGCTGAAGTGCCACCCCTTCCCTTCCTCCCACCCTTGATGTCCTTTATGTATGTAATGACTACTAAACACACACACATTTGGACCCACTTAAGTTAACATTGTCAGCTTCTGGATGCCTGCCACTCTGCTTCCTGACATTATAAATGTTGCTAAGTTTTTCCCCTCATTTTGTATTATCCAGACCCTTGCATAGTATACACCTGGTTCAGGCATTAAGGTATGTGCTCTCCTTACTAACCCTTCCACCGTGTTATTTATGAGTAAAGGAGGTGCTCTTCTGTTATAATAAATTACAAAAAGTTATGCAGGGGTACCATTAAGAGCACTGCCCACCCCTCTGATCTGCTGCAAATTGTTTTATTTATTTATTTTAGTTTACATTTGTTGACCAGGAAAGTCCGACTGGATATATGCCCATTTTCAGCGACAGCCCGGGGAGAAAAGCTCCATATTTTCAGACATATGAGATTTACATAATATAAGAGTATAATCTAGCATATCAGATAAAAAAAGAAACAGTATAATTATAGTAAAGACACAGTTCAACAGGAGAAATGACCTATATGTCAGAGTATAACATCACAAGGAAAGCTCCACATATTCAGACAAGCAAAATTTCACATAATATAAGAGTAGAATCTAGCATTTTGGAGGGAAAAAAAAAGCGTATTTATAGCAAAGACACAGTCTGACAGGTAATGACATATGTCAGAGTATAGTAACAATATAAGTGCAAGATATTTGCCTAGTAGTATTAATTTCTCACATAGAGAAAAGAGTAAACATCGTACTGCAATCATCTGCTAGTTAAAGGATATGAAATAGTAATTAAATGCTGATAACCTGTTGACAGCTAATAGTAGAGCTGGCAGCTAATTAGTGGTACAGGAGAAAGGGGGGGGGTTAGTTGGGGTATGGGCAAGGACATAGCCAGTGAGATTTTTAGATGTGCTTTAAGAGCATTTTTGAAGAGACTGCTGGAAGGGAGGGTAGTTATGGCAGTGGGAAGTGAGTTCCAGATTTTGGATATGGAGTAGGAGAATAGCACTTCCCCTGCAGAGTTGTTGGGTTTGGTGACTTGGAGTAGATTTTTGTTGCAGGAGCGAAGGGGTCTGGAGGATTGGTAGGGTTGGAGAAGTGTATGAAGTGAGGGAATTTTAAGAGGGTGGTTTACAAGTTTATGAGCAAAGTTAAGTTGGGTTAGGTGTAGGAGTTGAGGGAGATCAAGCCAGTCTATGTTTCTAAGGGAGATACAGTGGTGACTGAGGTGGGAGTTCCCTGTTGCAAATTTTGCAATTTTATTGTAGCAGGCTTCGAGTTTCTTTAGGTCTGATTGTCGAAGATATGTGAGTATGGATGATGCATAGAGTAGGGTTGAGATTAGTTGGGAAGTTGCGGTAGAGATTCTGGCTGGTTTGGTTAGGTATTGTTGGTTTCTATACAAGGCACCTAGATTTTTGTGGACTTTTTTTATTCTGAGCGATATGTGTGTGTCAAATTTAAGTTTGTTGTCAATCTGCACACCGAGTAGCTTAGTGTGGGCTGTTGGTGAGATGGAAGTGTTGTCTTTGGCAAGTATGTTGAAATGGGGGATGTTTGGGGTAGATATTTGAGGGTTGAAAGATGAGGAGTTTGGTCTTATTTGGGTTGAGGAAGAGTTGAGCATTTAATAGCCAACTTTCAACAGAAGAGAAAGATGCTTGAATGATATGTTGTAGTTCTGTTAGAGTTGGAGCTGAGCAGATGAGAGTGGAGTCATCTGCATACTGTATGAGGGAGGTGGGTTTGGTGGCGGTGTGCAGGTCATTGGTAAAAATGGAGAAAAGCAAGGGGCCAAGGATGGAGCCTTGGGGAACCCCGAGAGTAACAGGGAGGTGAGGGGATAGATCGTTGTGCCAGACAACTGACTGCTGGTGGCCGTGTAGATAGCTGTGGAACCAACTGATGGAAGTATGGAAAAGGAGAGGTTGGAGAGTGCAGAGAGTAGAAGATCATGTGATACAATGTCAAAAGCCTTCAATAGGTCAAGAAATACAGCAGAGGAGAAAAGGCCATTGTTTTTATGTTGGGGAATGGTGTTAGTGAAGGAGAGCAGAGCAGTTGTGGTGCTATGGTGTGGTCTGAAACCATGCTGTGTGTAGGAGAGGAGATTATTGTCTAGGAGATAATTGGAGATCTGGGAGTTGATACATTTTTCGAGTATCTTGGAGAGAGGCAAGAGGATGGCAACGAGGCAGTAGTTGGAGATGTCTGTTGAGGGGCCGCCTTTGTGTAGGGGTATGATGTGGGATATTTTCCATAAGGTCGACACATAGGACTCAAATATGGAGCGGTTGATTAATGTGGAGATGGGATAAGCTAAAACATCAGCTGCTATTTTTAGGTATTCTGTGGGCAGGTTGTCAGCTGCTAGTCTTGTGGGTTTAAGTTTTGTCAGTAGATTTTTTATGTTGGAGGTGGGTACTGTGGAAAGGAAGAAGGGAGGGAGGAGTGGAGTTGGTTTGGGTGTGGGGGGTGTTGATGTAGGGAAGTGTTTTTTAGTTAGGGATAGAACGGTCTCTGTAAAATGTTTGTTGAAGGAGTCAGCTATGCTACAGGTGGCAAGAGGGGTGGTTGGTAGGGGGGTGTTTACCTTCCCAGGACAGAGGATAGAGTTAATTGTGGACCAGAATTGCATTGGGTTGTTTTGGGAGGAGTTTAGGGATGTCTGATTTAAAAGGCTTTGTCTGCTTTTACTTGCTTTTTGACTTTGTTACGTAGTTCAAGGAATAGTTGCCTATCTGAGGGGTTTTTGGTTGTGCGCCATTGTTCCCATATTTTATCCCTGGATTTCATAAGGTCTTTGGTGTTTTTTTGTAGCCAGGGGGATTTTTTAGTTCGGATTTTGGTGCATCTCTGGGGGGGCATGAGAGTTAAGGATGTTGAGGAAAGTGCTGTTAAGTAGTGGACTGCTTCATCTAGGTTGAGATATTTTAGAGGTGACCAGTTTATTTTTTGTAGGGAGGTGGTGAAGGAGCTGGAATTGAATTTAGCTTTGTAGCGAATGTGTCGGTAGACAATGGGTTTGCTGCTATTTATGTGGTGTTGTAGTAGGAAGTTTGTGGAGTGGTCACTTAGGAAGTCAGGTAAGGAACCTGCCAGGTAAGAGTGAGGATCTTTGTTGACTAGGGCCCAATCAAGAATGGTGTGATTATTGGGGTTTTTATTTATCCTGGTTGGGGATTGTATAAGCTGTGAGAAGTCATGGAGATCTAGGTGGAGTGCTGGGGGTTTACTATTGCAGGATAGCCAGTTGATGTTAAAGTCACCAAGTATGATGGTTTCTTGGGGTAGGGAGAGATTGGCCCAGTTTAATAGGTTTTCAAGGGGGGGTATATTTTGGCCTGGAGGGAAGTAGCAGCCTATTAAGTGGATTGCTTTCTTAGGATTTAATTTTAGGGTAGCATAGAGGATTTCTTCCTTGTCAAGCTGGGGAGCTGACTGGGTGAGAATTTGGATATTGAGGTGATGTTTATACATGAGTGCCACTCCTCCTCCTTTTTCTGGATATTCTGTCCTTGCGGAGGATGTTATATCCATGTGGGAGTATTTCTTCACTTTTGATGTGAAGTTTAAGCCAAGATTCGGTTAGGATGCGGATGTCAGGGGAATACATGTGTATGTATGCCCGGAGGTTTTGGATTTTGTTACAGATGCTTCTGATGTTAAGAGACATAATGAGGAGGTCTCTTGGCTTTTTATTAAGTGTGATTTGGGTGATAAGGGAACTATTTGGAGGGGGGTTTGTGGAGAGGTTGGAGAAATTGGGGCCAGTGTTAGGGTGCACGTCTCCACTGAGAGTAAGTTTAGAGAGAATGCGGAGGATATGTTTTATATATGCAGTGAAATGCTTGTGGTATTTTAAGAATAATTTGTATTCAGATGAGGTGCAGGCTTGGTAATTAGGTAGGTGTGGTGGAAGGAGGCACTTTGGGGTTGAAGTAGTGAAAGTGTGTGTTGTGGGAATTTGAGAGGGGTAGTTGACAGAGTGCAATGGAAGTGGTTGGAAGAATTGACTGAAATGTCTTTGTAAGATGTAGTAAACGCTAGAATAGTGCAGCAAAGGATTATAATTGTAGTAGTTAGTGACATGACTACCATGGAGACTTTATGAAGTCAATGCTACAGTGTGGTCTTCATGTCTGGGTGGTACTCCAAAAGATCTGAATGCAGTTGTGCTGCAAAGCATGATGGAGGAGTGCATGGAGTTGTCATGTACTGTACAGTGGGTTACTTAAGCAGTAAATGATGACGTGGTGTGGTATATTGAAGATTTACCCATGGTTGGCATAGTTTAATCATGAGGGCGAAGCCCGAGTGATTAAATAAAGCCAACCGTGGGTAAATCTTCAATATACCACAACCAGGGAGTTGGTTTTTGCTATTATACAATGACATTATTTAAGAAAAAAAATACTTACTTTTCTTAAGTAATGTCTTTGTATAATGAAGCATTACTGTTCTGCCGGTGGTTGAATAATGCTTCCTTGTGTTGATGTACTGCACATGCATATGGGACTTGCGTTCCTAGGTATGCCCAAGTACATCAATGCTTTGAAATGGAAGCAACGGAGAAAAGAAAGTCTTTTTTTTTTTTTTTTTTTAAAGTTTTGGACACTTTATACCAAAGGGAAAAAATTTGGGCAACCGGACCTTTTTCGTTGGTATATTGTGGGATTTACTATGGGCACGCTGGCTAATCAGCGTGCACGTTTTGGAATATTAATGGGGAGTCATTGTATAATTGAGTGTAATTTATTGAATGTCTGTTCATAGATATGCTAATTTATGAAATTAAGTATTTCATGGTAATAGTTCTGTGAGCAGGCATTCATTGATTGAGGTGCATAATACTGGAGAAATAGGAAGACTTCCTTTATTGACCAAGCAAGCTGTCTTATTCCCCTTTTCTCTGAGACTGTGTGACCTTGGAGTTAGTATATTTAACTCCATAGACTGCACCACAGTGGCAGAACATTTTTTTTTTCCAAAATCAAGCTCCATGGTAAACTGTCGTTGCAAGGGGTTGCTTTTATGGTATTGTCAAGTGACACTTAATGTTTGTTAGGATGGACTGTATAGCATCATGACACTGTATAGCAGGCTGCCTGGTATTATCAGTCCATCAGGTAGGGTTCTTGCTTGATTATATCTGTTTTTTGTTTGTTTTGCTTTCTGCATGCATGTGTGTGTATGTATGTGCGTGTGTGTGTGTGTGTGTGTGTGTGTGTGTGTGTGTGTGTGTGTGTGTGTGTGTGTGTGTGTGTGTGTGTTGGTTAAAAAAGATATGTATTCCTTTAACACATAGATGAGTGAGGACTAATATGTGCTGTACTCCTCCACCTAATTTACTGCCTTGTTTGTCTTTTGTCCTGTGGCTGCCGACCATTAACCCTTCTCTTACCAAGCATAGAGAATATGTTTCCCTGTTTGAAGACCATACCCAGTATCATATGGGGACATGAGACACCCAGGAAAGTCATCATTCAGACAACTTGAGGGTTAGTTGTGCCTTCTGCAGGATATGAAGGAGTATTGCTTATGCCTCTAATCCTACCCCTGGTGGTGACATTACTACCTGTATCACAGCAAGGACCATGTATGCCCCTCAGCCCCACACATGCTCACTTTGCATACAGTGGCAAGGAATACTATCACCTGGATTGGTGGCCACTGCCCACATCTTCCATGCACTGCCTTGCTGCATCAGGCAAATCTTTATTTGACCTGGAGTATTAGCAATCTACTTAGGAATCACCTCCCATCCCCCCCAGGATGGTCACTTTTTGGCACCCAGTCTGCTACTCAAACTTGGTCACCTGTGCTGTAGTCAGGCCTTTATCCTCCTTGCCATGGAACTGGCTCATTTTCTAGTTTCTCAGCACAGTGAATGAACTACCTTTACCAAGAATGTCTGTGTTCAATCACTAAACCAGTTTTTAAAACAAACTTAGTAAGCAGTCAGGATTCTTGTGTTTTCTACTGTCACAGTTCTTGGTTGATGCGTATTGCCTTAATGAAGGTGCTGAGTACAACTAAGCAGTCAGAACAATGAGTGCACCGTTGTGCTGAAGGTAAGTAATGTTAGCGCTATCAGGCAGTGCTTCACTGTACAGTACTGGAAATATACAGTAACTGCAGCAGCCAGACTGCTTGTGTATATTTATGTATATGTTAATAAGAATGACTAACAGGTTTGTTGCTGTTGTATTGCACTACAGTACTGAGGGGTGGGCCAGTTTGGAACTGTTAGATAACTTCAGCTCTGTCTTATATGAGTTGTGGGCTTGGGTATAGCTTGGGAAAGATGCAGTAAGCTTTGGGAAAGATGCAGTAAGCTTTTTAGCTGACATTCATCCAGTAATGTTCATTCATTTTTAAATGCAGTGCAGGCAGCAAGCTGCGCAGATCAGACAAGATTACTCTGTTCCTGCAGCAGGTAATAGATTATCCTATAGGATTTCCAGGAGTGCCCAGGCAGTCTGAGAGATCTAGTTCCTCCTGTCTGTCCTGGGGTTTGTCTCTGGGGCCTCTTCCCCAACATTGGGCTGTAACTGGTAACACCACCTTTGGAAGGTGCCTAGGGGGCATCCTTACAATGTGCCAAGCCACTTCACCTGATGCCTGTCAACACAGAGTCTGTTTCCGGACTGAAAAGGGTCAGTAGAACCAGATCACATTTGAGAAGGCAGGAATGGCAATGCAAAAGCAGCTCGCCATGCTGCTTGCTGTACGAAGCCGCAAGGAGCTGTTTCTGATTGCTCAGGTTGCCTCATGCGACTGATTTATTTATTTTTTTTTAGCTTTCTCCTTGTTTCTTGAGTTCAGAGGTTGAGAGGTAAGTTGTGTTTTGCAGTAGGTTGCACACTGAATTCTGAAAGCTGTGAGCTGAGAAGACACATTTTACACTGACAGTTATTTATCAGACTCAGAATCACTTTTATTGGCCAAGTATGCACACATACAAGGAATTTGATTCCGGTTTCATTGACTCTCCAAGTATGAATTACATAAACGACATACATACAACTATCAAGAACAAAACAAGCGACGTACATACAACTATTAAGAACAAGCAAAATAAAAATGTAAATATACATATACGTATCCACACAATGTGCAAAGTGCAACTCAGTGCAAGAAATATTAAAATAAACTGTGAAAGAACCAAGTTTAAACAGTATGTAAACAATACTGCAGAATTCTTGGAGGCTTGGGAAAAAGAAACCCCCAACCTAATAAGCTGAGTTAACTTGATGGACTGTGGACAAAACTGTTCTTGTATCTGCTTATTTTGGTGTATATTAATCTACAACACCTGGCCGACGGTAATAGTTCAAAAAGATGGTGACCTGCATGTGAAGTGTCGGTGATGATTTTTCCCTGCCCTTTTCATGACTCTGGAATAGTACAGGTCCTGTAAGGAGGGCAGAATTGCACCAATGATATTTTCGACTGACCTGACTATTCAAGGTAACCTATTATTGTCATGATTAGACAGAAATCCAAACCACACTGTTATGGATGAGCTGAGAACAGACTGAGTGACTGCTGTATGGAGCTGAATCAACAGTTCCTGTGGGAGGTTGAACTTCCTCAGCTGTCGCAGAAAGTACATTCGCTGTTGTGCCTTTTTTGTGATGGACCCTACATTGGTCTCCCGCTTCAAGTCCTGGGAGATTATAGATCCCAAAAACGTGAAGGATTCTACAACTGACACAGCAGTATTAAATATAAAGGGGGGATAATATTGTAGTACCACTCCTAAAGTCCACTGTCCTCTCCAAAGTTTTAAGAGTGTTCAGCTCCAGATTATTCTGACTACACCAAAGGGCCAGCTGCTTAATCTCTCGTCTGTATACAAACTCATCACCATTCCTGATGAGCCCAATAATAGGCGTATCATCCACATATTTAATAAGTTTGACAGAGGAGTCCTTAGAGGTGCAGTCATTAGCGTAGAGGGAGAATAGCAGTGGGGAGAGCACACATATCGGGGGGGGGGGGCAACTGTATTGATTGTGCGATAGCTAGATGTAAATTTCCCCAGTTTCACCTGCTGTTTCCTAATGGTCAGAAAATTGGTGATCCATTGACAAGTAGAGGTAGGAACGGAAAGCTGAGAGAGTTTCAAGTGAAGAAGTTCCAGAATTATTGTATTAAATGCAGAGTTGAAGTCCACAAACAGAATCCTTGCATATGTTCCTGGGTTGAAAAGATGTTGCAAGATATAGTGCAGGCCCTGTTTACTGCATCATCCACTGACCGGTTCTCTTGATAAGAAAACTGAAGGGTGTCCAATGAGGGAGCTGTAATATCCTTCAAGTGAGCTAACACCAGGGTCTCAAAAGTCTTCATGACCACCGATGTCAAAGCGACAAGACTGTAGTCATTCATTCCTGTTATACTGGATTTTTAGGGACTGGAATGACTGTGGCTTGTTTGAATCATAAGGGAACTTCACACAGCTCTAATGATGTATTAAAAATCTGAGTAAAAACAGGAACCAGTTGATCAGCACATGTTTTTAAACATGAAGGTGAAACCCCATGTGGACCAGCTGCTTTCCTAATTTGCTGTCTTTTAAAAAACGAACACACATCCTCTTCAGAGATAATTAATGCAGGTTGAATGTGAGAATGTGTGGAAGAGAGAGTTATATGCATATTTATGTATTTATCAATTAGTTTGATCACAAACAGACATCTGAGATGTTTAGTCACAATTATGCAAAGGACTATAATTGATTATCATGTCTTTTTGTGTGTGTAGTTTAAATTATTGTGTGCAGTTGTTTTCTTTTATTATAGCCTGATATCTAAGGTGTACACAGTCAGTAAACGTGGCTTTAATTGCTGGGTACGGAGCTGTTGGTTGGGCTGTGGCCATGTAGGCAGGATGTGTGTTATAACAGCTGATCACTGACACAGCGGTGCAGTAAGCAGCATCTCTTTCTCAAAGCACTTAGTTCTCTGGTTGAGTTTTGGGCTATGATTCCCTCTCTGTGGGGTCTGCATGTACTCTCTGTCTGTAGGTTTAGCTGAGTGCTCTGTTTTCCTCCCTTAGACTCTGGGGTGTGTAATGTATTAATGTGGCTGTTTATAGTTTTACTCTTATCCCAACAAAGGGGTACACAGATGGTTACTATCTTTTTGGAGGGGTGGTGAGGCAGGCACTGTTCCCAGATGGGATTTATATATCTTTACAAGCAATGTCATCTCAGTCTATTGGGAACTACTGGTTTTTAGCTTTGAACATAAAGCTTTAGATGCAGATTATTTTTTCTTGAAAAAATACCCAAGACTGAATTTGTTTCCTTAGTTATAATTTTTGTTCAGGCCATCATTGGATAAAAAGGTCATAAAAAAACTCTTAAGATGCACCTCACAGCATCTAGAAACCTGCGACTTACTGTGTGCCTAGCAGCCCCTATACCCCCAGATTAATTTACTTACTTCCTCCATACACATTCCAGTGGAGTTTTGGTTGGTTAAACTGTAAAAAAAAAAAAAACGAACAAGAAAGAAGCAATGAATCTGAATGTTATGGGACCAGGATGGGAAGGGCAAGAGAGTGCAGGTAGGATCTATGTACAAACGGAGTCCATGGAGTCCTTTATCTAAAGCTCTATTTTACCTAAGGCTGGCTTTGTTAGTTGTAGTCGGATATCTGAGGTGTATGTAGTCAACAAAGTGGCTATAATGAGGGGGCACTGAGGCAATCTGGATGAAAATGACTGCCCCCCTCTGTTGCTTGATCATAGGTAATGGTCGTCGACATGTCATAATAGAGTCCCAACCAATTCCAGTTAGCTCCAGCAGATTATTGCAGCTCATTCTTACTTTGAACTCACCGGCTGGCATGGCCTTTAACCAAAAAAAAAGCTTGTTTAGGAAGGGGTAGGAAACTCGGAAATTTCACTGGGCACTGCTGAGTCGCTGTACTAGACCATGAGACATTCTCTTCTCCCTCCAGTAGTGTGTGTGTGTATGTATATATATATATATATATATATATATATATATATATATATATATTTTTTTGCAAATACTGTTAAGACATTGAAGCTGAGGGAAGGTATTGATAAGAAAGTTAATTGGTGGAAAGCTTGAAGCAGTAGCAACCCAGCCAAGAAAAAATAGTTACTTGTTAATATTTAAGAAAGGGTTGCATTGGAGACAACAATTATTTGTCTGTAGCAGTAGCTGTTATTACTAAATAATTGATCTTGTGTACCAAAAAAAGTATTTACTCTCTTGTGAAAACTGAAAATTTCATCCATAATTTGCCACAGTGTCAAAAAGGCTTAGTTGATGCTTTTGGGGTAAGTGATGTTTCTCCATTGTATGACTAATGGATCTTTAGCTGGACCCCATCTAATGAGTAATTTTAGTGACCTTCTATCCTTATAGTTTGGGATATTTCTTCTGCCACAAAATGACAGCATATTCTCCTACAAATGTTGTAATTTGTCATTTTATAACTCATAGATACAAGGGATGAGTTTTCTTTTTATAATTTATGAGTATGATGGACCTGTAAAAAAGTCTTTACCATATATAAGAACTTGTCTTTGATAACAGCACTGCAGGAGTACATTGGGGGGGGGGGGGATATGCCATTTGCTTAGCATGAGGATCAAAGGCAGACACTAAAGGCTATGAACAAGCTTTAAAGCATCGTCGACCATGCTAATCCGCATGAATCTGTTATAGAATGCTGCTGTTATTCAAAACAACTTGATTTTACTAGGTTGATTGCATTTTCTAGACTAAACATTTTTAATAAAATTTTAGTTTTGAATTGAGCTGTTCTACATTAAATATATTACATGTTAAAAATGGCACTTTTCTACCTTATTAAGCTTTTTCAGAATGCTTCATCCAACAGTTATCATAGCAGTTAAAAACTAATAAATTGCAGTTAAGTACAGCATTGAACAGTGATAAAATTCATTCTTTAATTTCAAATCATACAAATTACTTCGTCAGAAAGTTTTTTCTTTCTTCAAATTGTGCTTATGCCATTTGTATGCACACCTTTGTGCAAACTCATAGACATGTGCTCTAAAACAAATTAGCAGCCTTCCCTTGCAAATCGTATTACCAGTGAGTGACTGCACAATTAATTGTTTGGCACTAAGTAATGATTGATTAAGTAGACACTGACAGACATTTCCTAATAAAGAAAAATGCACAAATAGCTTTAACAAGGTTTTATTGCAGATCAGTCTCTGTTAGTGTAATATTCAAATGACATAGCAGTTTTCAACAAATCAAATGGACATTGAATAGCCAAATGGTCTTATTGGTAAGTGATGCTAGAATAGCTTACTGTTGGCATTTCATCATAACGAAAAATTAACACTTTACAAAAGTTACATTACATCTTGGCATATGTCAGTATAACAATAAAGTTGTCTTAACTTGACATATACATCCGTGTATTGCTTATACTGAATATTTTTCATTAAGTAAGACAGAGCACATCATAAGTAGGCATCTCCAAATCTCATGCCATTTGCTAGATTTCAGAGATGTCCTTCATGGATGCATCTGCAGTCATAACAAGTGGGTTGTCCTGTCATCAGGCAGCCCTGCAGTCGGCCGGATTCCAAAGTCCGGGTCCGGCTTCGGCTGATGTCGCACTCCACCCGACGTCATCTCTGTTGGTCTTCGGGTATAAAAGCATCAGCCGACGCCATTTTCCTCAGTCTTTCTTGCCGTGGCGCTCAAGCAGAAGCTGTTCGCAAGTGCCTGTCGGTCGGATCCAGAGATTACTTCTACCAATACTACTTGAAGACTTCTAAAGCTAAGTACCGCTAGGGACTCTTTCTTGCCTCAGCCGATGTCAGAAAAAGTTAACAATTGTTTAACCTGTGGGAAACAAATACCTCATAAAGATTTCCACTCTTACTGTCTGCCTTGTTTAGGCCCAGCCCACGACGTAGCAGCCTGTTCGGCCTGTGCTCTTTCAACCGACGAACGCTTAGGCGCCGGTCGGAGTTTGCAGAACAGTTTTTCGGTACTGATTTTGCGTACATTATGCCGCCGGATCCTCCGACTACCCAGTCTTCCAAAAACGCAATGATAAAGACCGACATCGGGTCCGCGGTTTCGCCGAAACCACGGTAAAGCAAACGCGAGTGTCTCGGTTTCGCCGAAACCGAGAAAACTGATCTAAGCACAGCTGAACCTATTCTTACTACTGAGGCCCCTGCTACAACTCTGAATCGACCTCAGAATTTTTACCCACCACGGTGGTTGACTTATCAGACACCATCCCCTTGGATGTCTCTACCCCAGCACGTGGTGCTGCTAGGCCTCCAGCAGCCATGTCCATTAAGGCCTTCGCCAGGGCTAAAGCAGCCAAGACTACTAAATCAGTGCCTGTTAAACCCCCCACATCCAGGCCCTCTTCTAGTTCTCAAATGCTTTCTTTGGCAGAAGATTTAATTTCTTTAATTAGAGGATCTCAATCTCACCCACACAGGGCCTCTCAGCCCCCAGAGAAGAGACCTAGGGCAGAGCCCCCTGAGCCAGTGTCTTCTGAGTATTCTGCTGATGAATCAGACATAACTGACCAGCCAGAGGCTCCCTTCTCCAATTTTGAAGATTCTGATGCTGAAGAATCCATTCCTGCTGCTTCCCCACCAGAAGAATTCTCCTTTGGGGAAACCTTGCATGCCATGCGAGAACAGTTCCAATGGCAGCAACAGGATTTTTCAGACTCCAGAAAAAGACTTAGAACCTTTCTGCACCTCCCACAGCACAGGCCCTTAGCTATACCTCCTGTTCTATCTGTGGTGGATGATGCTTTTAATGATGTCTGCTCCGCTCCAGATTCTTTACCCCCTGCCCCTGCCAAACCAGACAGATTTTACAGGGTGCCAGATACTCATCACCACCTTTACAAGGCCCCACTTGCAGATCCAGAAACTATATCCCAGGGTCCCAAGGCAGTAGCCGCGACCACAGCTAAAAACCCTATTCCTTCTGAAAGGGAAGCAAGGTCATTAGACAGATGGGGTAAAAGGTCTACACTTCAGCTACTCTCTAGCTAGAGCTTTAAACTGTCAGTTTCACATGATACAATACCAAGAGTTTATGCTTGATCAGTTAACTAAAAAACTAACCACTGATGAATCTCTTGATAAGAAATATGTATTAGAGATGGTAAATAACATACAACAGGTTAGCAACCATTCCTTAAAATGTGGCTATGATGCACTGGAGGTTTCATTTAGATCAGCCATGACAGGCACAGTGATAAGAAGGCATGCATGGCTAAAGGAACAAGCTTTACCGGATCATGTTAAAGCCAAGTTGCTAGATGCTCCTATGGACAAGACAAGTTTGTTTGGTACACCTGCCCAGCAGGTTATGAAGAAAATGGAAGAAAAGGCAAAATCTGTTCAAACTGTTAAAGATTTCTTGCAGGTTCAAACCCAAGGTTTAGCAGGAACTGGCCTGCCAAAAATTGGTCCTTTCCTGACTCCACAAAATTTCAAAGGGGCAGGAATAGATGTTCCAGAGGCAGAAACCAACCCAGAGGAGGTGCCTACAGAGTGACTACAGTGGCAAGGTAACAACAGAGGCACAGACACAGCCACTGCCACTACATCAGCACAACCACAGTGACTTAATCCTAACTCCGCCTACCAGGGAACAAATAGCAGCTCCTCTAGGCGGAAAGTTAACCTTATTTTCAAAGAACTGGCACTACATAACAAAAGACAAGTGGATTTTACAAACCATAGATCAAGGTTACGGTTTCACTTCCACACTTTACCAGTCAAAGAGGAATGCCAAATCTACCTCCAAATCAAAAACAGAGGCTCTACCAGATAATGGAGTTAGCCAACATGAGAGCTGTGGAAAGAGTGCCAACAGCAGAACAAGGAAAGGAGTTCTATTCCAGACTATTCCTAGTTCCAAGAAAGGAAAAAAGTTGGAGACCAATTCTCGATCTGTCCACCTTAAATACATACATCATTGTCCCAAAATTCAAAATGCTGACCCTACAGCAACTTCTTCATGCTGGGCAAGGAGTCTTGGCTGGTAACTCTAGATCTCAAGGAGGCATACCTGCACGTCCCCATTCGACCAATCTGCAGAAGATACCTCAGATTTCTTGCAGGATCAGAGCACTATCAATTCTCAGCATTGCCCTTTGGCTTATCTACTGCGCCCAGAGTATTCACAAAATGCCTGGCATCAGTAATCGCCCATTGCAGACTACAGGGAATTCAAATTTACCCATACCTGGACGACTGCCCGCTACAAGGGGACAACAAAAGCAAGCTGACAACAGATTTACAAAGGGTCATTTACTTGCTACAAGGACTGGGATACACAGTCAATTTACAAAAGTCAAGGCTGATACCATCCCAAACAAGGACATTCTTGGGCGCGGAATTGGACACAGTACAACAAATGGCATTCCTGACTACAGAAAAACAACAAGAACTTCCACTTTACTTCTTGGCACTAACAAAACTGAACAAGTTAACAGCAAGAAAATTTCTGCAGGCCTTGGGCTTCATGGCATCATGCATAATCTTGGTCCCATTTGCCAGACTACATATGAGGAAACTACAGTGGTACCTAAAGAATTTATGGTCCCAACACAGACACAGTCTAGAAACAGAAATCCCACTAATTCCATGCTTAAAACAGGAGTTCCTATGGTGGGCTCAGGCATGCCAGTCAAACCCAGGCCTACCTTTCGCAGATGTCAACCAAGCCAGACCATCACAACAGACGCTTCAGACCTAGGATGGGGGCCCACATGCTGGACAAATGCGTGCAAGGATTGTGGACACAGGATCAACTTCACCTGCACATCAATCTAAAAGAAATGCTGGCAGTAAAACTGGCAATCCAAAAGTTCAAACCATTCCTCAAAGAGGGCCAGTTGATGATAAGGACAGACAACACCACAGTCATGTGGTACATCAACAAACAGGGAGGCACTCATTCATACCCCCTATGCAGAATGACCTTGGAGCTGTGGACCCTGGCACTCAGCTACAACATTCCGTTACAGGCAATATTTGTACCGGGAAAGACAATACTCTAGCAGACATATTAAGCAGAACCACTGGATGCCCACGAATGGAAACTGCACCCGGACATCTTCAAGACCATCTCAAAGAAATGGGGAATGCCACAGATAGACCTATTAGCATCACCTCTCAATCACCAGCTCAAAAATTCTGCACAAGGACATTCCATCCACTAGCATGGAAAGTGGACTCACTCTCCTTCAACTGGAAAGGCCTAACAGCATATGCATTCCCACCTCTTCCTTTGATACACAAGGTACTACTAAAAATCAAGGAAGAACGTCCAAGGATAATCCTGATAGCCCCAAACTGGCCAAGACAACACTGGTACCCACTACTGAAGAGCATGTCTCGGAACAATATGTGCCCAATACCCCTGATGCCTTTGATGTTAACTCAGTACAACTACAGCATCTTACTTCCAAACCTTTAAACGCTACAACTGACTGCATGGAACATCACATAGCAGCAGCTAATCCAGAACTTTCTCAAAGAGTTAAAGAAATTATTCTTGAAGCACGCAGACCTTCAACAAGAAGGAACTATGCTGGAAAATGGAAAAGGTTTGTCATTTGGAGTACCGAAAGAGGAAAAGATGTGTCAAACATAGATATGCCGAACATTCTGGAGTATCTGGCCGAACTTCTTCATTCAGGCCTGTCCTACTCCTCCATCAAGATACATGCATCAGCTATTTCAGCAGAATACAGCTTTGATCCACCTGTTTTTTCGCACCCTTTGCTCAGGCAGTTCCTCAGAGGAATCAAGAATGTAAAACCTCCAAGGAAACCACCATTACCAGCTTGGGATTTAAACTTTGTGCTAGAAAAGTTGACACTATCACCCTTTGAACCAGCAGCAACAGCAGACCTACAACACCTGTCGTGGAAAACTGCTTTCCTACTGGCAATTACTTCAGCAAGGAGGGTTTCAGAACTACAGGCCTTAATGGCAGTGCAACCCTTCCTAATCTTCCACCAAGATAGAGTGTCCATGAGGACTAATCCTACATTTATGCCCAAGGTGGTATCCAGAGTATCTTTGAACCAGGCAATCCACCTACCTACCTTCTTTCCCAACCCACAAAACAGAGGGGAAAAGATGTTACACCTTGGATGACAGACAGCTACATACTACTTGGACAGAACAAAAAATAGCAGAAAGACTGACCAACTTTCAGCCTGCAACAGGGAAGGGAAGCTTTGAGAAAAGTCATCTTTTCATGAAAATTAACAATAGTCCAGCTAGTACTGTACTGCCAATGTAGTGAGGAGGCATTCCACAGGGGAGGGTGGTGGAGGTGGTTGCCTCTAATCTTTGTTTCAGGAAGACTTCCATGGTAGACGTTTATGCAGTGACCATCTGGTCTAGGGCTGATATCTTTACTTAGCACTCTATGGCTGGCCTCAAACGTCATTGAATTATATCCAATTCCTTTCTCTTGTAGGGTTTGGAATGGCCTATAAATGTTTTACCTGTGTGTATAACAAATACATTTACTCAGCATAGTAATGGATCTTTAGCTAGACCCCATCTAATGAGTAATTTTAGTGACCTTCTATCCTTATAGTTTGGGATATTTCTTCTGCCACAAAATGACAGCATATTCTCCTACAAATGTTATAATTTATGAGTATGATGGACCTGTAAAAGTCTTTACCATATATAAGAACTTGTCTTTGATAACAGCACTGCAGGAGTACATTGGGGGGATATGCCATTTGCTTAGCATGAGGATCAAAGGCAGACACTAAAGGCTATGAACAAGCTTTAAACCATGCTAATCCGCATGAATCTGTTATAGAATGCTGCTGTTATTCAAAACAACTTGATTTTACTAGGTTGATTGCATTTTCTAGATTTTAGTTTTGAATTGAGCTGTTCTACATTAAATATATTACATGTTAAAAATGGCACTTTCTACCTTATTGATGCTTCATCAAAGTTTTTCTTTCTTCAAATTGTGCTTATGCCATTTGTATGCACACCTTTGTGCAAACTCATAGACATGTGCTCTAAAACAAATTAGCAGCCTTCCCTTGCAAATCGTATTACCAGTGAGTGACTGCACAATTAATTGTTTGGCACTAAGTAATGATTGATTAAGTAGACACTGACAGACATTTCCTAATAAAGAAAAATGCACACAAGGTTTTATTGCAGATCAGTCTCTGTTAGTGTAATATTCAAATGACATAGCAGTTTTCAACAAATCAAATGGACATTGAATAGCCAAATGGTCTTATTGGTAAGTGATGCTAGAATAGCTGCATTTCATCAACATCTTGGCATATGTCAGTATAGGAAAGTTGTCTTGACATATACATCCGTGTATTGCTTATACTGAATATTTTAGAGCACCATTTGCTAGATTTCAGAGTTTTCTTGCATACTGTGACAGAAATGGTATGAGTAGCTTCTGTGTAATGTTTAACTTGCTTTCTTTAATCCTCATGATTTGTAACTGTTTTTTAAAAGCAAAACACAGTGCATGAGCCAACTGGCAACTTGTTACCATATTATCATGGACAGACATTTTATTCCTCATTGTACTGTGTAAGGTAGTTTTTAAAACGTACCACCTGGATGAAATGTTACTCATATTTAAAGTTCTTGTCGAAGTCCAGGACTCTGGGACTAGTTATGTCAGCCTCCAACTGTAATGAAACATATATGGTATTCAGTACTGTTGTCACTGACCAATGGGAACAGGTCTTCTATTTCGGTGTATTAATCCCTGGATGTCATGTAGTCAGGGTACAGCCTTTGCCATGAAAACATCACCAGCTTTCAGCTTCTTCAGTAGTTCGACATCAGGGTTGAAAATTTGTTTTAATGCAACATGCGTCTGGTGCTATCTCACGTTTGTTTGCGATCCACTAATCAAGAGCCAGGCTGAATGGAATTGATTTACTGAGTTATGTAAGCCACAACGGTTATTTAACCACGGGTAGTTTGTGTGCTTTATACTTTTTTTTGTTTTCTTCCAGAGTGCCCTGCTGTATCTGAGAACTCATATGGCTTCTCTGTCTGTGTGATAAACCTTGGCTTACCTGCACAGCCTTCAGTGGTTGTGGAACAGATTTTCAGAGAACGGCTGTGCTGTGGTATTACTGGGTTTTGAGAAGAGATGCCCTCCCAGCTGACACATGTGAAGCCATACAGATGATTCGTATGTAAGCCTCTTTATAAAGCAGAGAGACAGGTTTTATCTTGGGAAGCAGTATTGCTTTTTTTTTTTTAAACAGCTTTATTGAATTATTAGTTGTGACGTAGGCAAAGTTACATTTACATAAAAGTAATCAAACCATGTTAATAAGTTCACATTTACAAACATTATACATCACATATATTGTGCTATACAATATAATCAAATGTTCTCTTAAACCTCATTTCTCTTCCACAACATTTTTCTGCATGTGTTGTTCCCACAATTTCTTTTTTTTCTATGTAAATTACTCTTACCCCTTTTCTAAAGATCCCACTTCCTGTTCTTTTATTCTCTTAGTAATACGCAAGTACTGTCTTTATGTACTGCACTTGCAGTTCTCCACTTGTGTATGAAACTGGTAGTCTAGTTAAGCCAGCTTCCAGAAGTAAATTTTACTGTTTTACTACTTTCTTTAATTCCTAGTTATCTGCTTAACAAGAATATGTGATATTGGTGTCCCTACCAGGGGTAAATCCCTTTGGTGTTAGTCCTTCAGATAGTGATTGATGGGCCACTGGATTAACTGTCGGTTGTGGTACTATCAGGTGTATCGGTAGCAGTGCTGCAAATGCTAGCTATGAAGATAATTCTTTACCCAGGGAAAGTATCATTTTTTTGTGGGGCCACTTATGTAGATATCTGTCTTTCCCTCCTTCTGGATACTGTTTTGGTATTCCCATCCGCAGTTGTCCCCATCATTTCTTCCAGTTCAGCTTGTTGCAGGGTTCCCTGTTGAAATGCATTTCAAGTGCCAACATGCCAAAAAAAAACAAAAAACTGAAGAGCCAAGAGAAGAGCAAATATTGAACATCACTCCTCCTTTAAGCTTCATTTTTTTTGGGGGGGGCCCTCCCTCCCCGAACTTATCTATACTAACTCTGAGTTTGTCATTTCTCAGAAAAAAAGGGACTATTCTGGAAAATGGTCATATTGGACTTAGTATCTGCTTCCGTGTTTCAGGATATTGTCTAGTGGGTCCTGACATTTCATGCTTGGTGTCCGAGGTTAACATTTTTTCATATGTATATCTGTACATCTAAGTGTGTGTGTGTGTGTATATATATATATATATATATATATATATATATATATATATATATATATATACATACATACACGCACACACACACTTAGATGTACAGATAAATATATATACATATATACACACACACATACACACACACACACACACACACACACACACACACACACACACAAGTTTCCCAACATACTTTCTGAACTGGTAAGTCAGATAGGAGCTTTTGAAAACACAGGCCTCTGTTCAAAAGTGTAGGAACACAGCAATAAAGTAGTCCATGCTTCACCCAGGACTTGAACCTATACCCTCTGGGTAAGTGTTATTGCTGCTGCTGCTGCTGTATCATTAAGCTATTGATGCAGCTAAGAACTGGCCAAGATTCTGAAGATTCAGGCCTCCTCGTACATATGTGCTTCACATGCAGTCTAGTGAGAACATTGGAAGTGCTGTTACACTTTCTACTTGTGTGATTTTTGCCCCATACCTCCCAACCATCTTGCTTCCTCAGTGAGACTTGAGCCCATTTGTTCTCATGTACCAGGTATTCCTAGTACTAAGGAAAGCGACAATCTGGAAGGACTGTCATCCAGGCAGCCATGATGATACTTTGTGAGTCTACTTGCACCTGTCTTCCTATTGGCCTGGTTGGTTTAACTTCCTCCAAGACTGGGGCCACTACAGAGAACACCATACTGTACCTATCCTTCCCTGACTAAAGAACTACATGGCTCATACTTTCCACCAATCAGCATTCTGCATCATGCTGGGTACAATCGATGGAGGCATTTACTCCCTTGCCATAACCCTTCCTTCTGGTGGCTGATGTAAGCCCCCATGTCACCGCAGATGCCTCCTCTTCGCTCTCCTAATGCATGTGTGCCCCTGCACACATCTGTGAGAGCCACCATTGTAGGCTTGGGAGTGCCAACCCTGTGTCCTGCTGGTTTTCGCTGTTGTTGTGCAAGCATTTACTTACGTGGGAGCAGTCTGCCCCTAGAACTATCTCTTTCTTTCTCCAGGATGGCCAAGCTGTATTCTCATTCTGCTCACCTTGGCTGTTCTATCACCCCAGATTGCTACTTGAATTCTGCTCATCTAGCTTGCATTCAGGGTTTTATCCCCATTTGCCATAGTGCCAGGCATACATACGTATTTAATTATTATGTTTTATTTATTTATTTTTACTAAGTGAAGTGTGCTGGGGCCCAGACCACTTTTCACCCACAACCCTGGTTGACTTTGGAGTACAAATCAAGTAGAGTAGCATCTTCCTCCCCACAAATACAATACACAAGTAGACAAAGATGGGGGGGGGGGGTTATCAGTATCAGCAAACTCCCAAAACAGAGATCTTGTAAGCTGCTATATCATTTAGAACCTTTTAGAAGTCCAGGAACACAGCAGTAAAGAAGTGTGGGATTCAGTTAGGACTGAGCCAAGACTTTCCATATCAATACTCTAGCTGTTCTACTGTTGACCTAGTGAACAGCTGGGAACTAGTTTTAAATATACATGTTTATATATGTGTGTGTATGCCGCGGTGGTACAGCGGTAGTGTTGTTACCTCACAGCAAGAGGTTCTCCCGTTCGATTCTCGGCTTGGCTTGGGAGTGCCTTCTGTGTGGAGTCTGCATGTCCTCCCCATGGTTGGGTAGCGTTTGAAAGACATGCGTGCGTAAATGGGCATGCCTTCGTTGAAGGTTGGGCGTCGAACTGGCACCTCGGCGTTTCATAAAAAAAATCTACTGCCAATCATTAGTGGACCGGAGTTCCGCTGTGGCGACCCCTTACTGGGAAAAAGCCGAAAGACAAACAGCATGTGTGTGTGTGTGTGTGTGTGTGTGTGTGTGTGTGTATGGTACTTGTATTAAATATAAAGCTATATATGTGTGTGTGTGTGTGTGTGTGTGTGTGTGTGTGTGTGTGTGTATATATGTATATATATATATATATATATGTGTGTGTGTATATGTGTATATATATATATATGTATATAGATATATACACACATATTTACATAGAGAGAGAAGAGAGAGAGAAACAGTGAATATGTATGTGTGTGTGTATATGGTATTTATATTAAATATAATAATATATACATATATATATATATATATATATATATATATATATATATGTGTGTGTGTGTGTGTGTGTGTATATATATATATATATATATATATATATATATATATATATATACATATATATTTATTTTACATTTGTTGACCGGGATTGTCCGACTGAGCTGAAGAGCCCTTTTTCAGCGGAGGCCCGGGGAGAAAAGCTCCAACATATACAATTTTCATTATAAATTAGCATTAAACAGCAATGTTACAGGATTATTTTAAGGCAGTAAGTAGCAATACAATGTTATACAGTGTCAATAATCAGGAGTATGGCATAACTACTTCAAGATGTATAAAAAGAAATATGTCATTAAGATGAGTATAGTTTTTGGGGTAAGTGGTTACAAAAACCCAGTTTTATCATGATGTAGTTGCATGAAGGCAAGACAATTACAATAGAATGTTTCTCTGAGGCAATTTGCTTAATAGATTTTAGAAGACAGTAGAAAGAGAGAGAAACTGCACATGCGCGCACGTGTGTGTGTGTGTGTGTGTGTGTGTGTGTATATGTATATATATATATATATCTATATATATATATATTATACATCAGAACCAAAGGCTTCTAGAACTTGGTCCGGCTATGCATTTGATTATTATCATGTTTGGATTTTGTGTTGTGCCACTGAGTTAATTAGTGAAACCAGTAGTTCATCCATTTTGCCCCTTTAAAAAGAAACATGCCTGAGAGTGAGCTTATCAGCCTTTTCTAACTCTGCCCTCTTAAAGTGTCTGTTCTAATGCTTACTACTTGTTCTGCACTGCATTCTTTGATGGTAGCGGCTTCTTGTATAGCCTCCCACAGTCACATGTATGGTGGTATCTTTTAGTCATATATTTAATTTGTCAGCTGGGTAATCGGCTTTGACATACATCTCTTTAGCAGTCCTCAGGTTACAGCAAATGAATGAAACACTTGGATGCACAGGCAGCCAGATGATAAAAATAAGGAATGCTTAAAGTTTCAACTGACATGGGTGTAAAGAAAGAAATAAAGAATAAATACCTTTGTGACGGTGGGTCCCTGACTAGCAGCCAGAGAGCCCTTAGCTTCTATTCTTCTAGAAGCTGCAGTAGTAGGGACACTTAGTCACTCTTTCTTACACTGTCATGTCTGGCTTATCTTCTCTCTCTTGTCATTATAGTTCATTCTTGCTCCTCCTTTTGTTTAAGATTCTGCCTTTTTACTGGCTTAATGCAGCTGTAACTCTCCATACATAACATGCAGGAGTAAAGTATCTGTCCACCAAATTAGAGAGAGAGAGCAGTGATATAGAGAGCAACACACACACACACACACACACACTCTTGACTGGATATGGAGTGGGGGAAGGGGTGTGTAAATGTCTCCCACAGTTGCTATAACAACACCTTGGTCTAATTTCACTTGAAAACAGGAACTGCTTCTGGTAAGATATATGGAGTGTCAGTGCTTCCCACAGCATATGAAAGGTGTGCTGTCTGTCTGAAGTGCTCTCAGGCAGCCATTCTAGTTTATAGTGACAGCTTAGCTGCTCTCATTGTGGGAAAATGTTACTCACAAGTTTCCCCATTTTTGCATCTGATTTTAGTATTCATTTAGCTGGATTTTTTAATTAGGGCAGAATGCACAAGTTGGAAATGTTATGGCTCGTAGTGTAATGTAGCTTATTTACCCCTCCCACTACTGTTTACCCGATTCCTTGCCTTTTAGGTTTCGTCTTTACTGGGATTTGCTATTCAGACTGGTTAACATGCTGTTTGCTTTCTGTTAAGGTACTAATCAGGGAATGGGGGAGGCAAGTCAATAGACTGGTAAGCACTGCGGCTACATTTAGATAGAATGCTTTACACATCTAAAAGAAAGAGAGAATGTAAGAGTAGCTGTTTTAGTAGTCAGTGTCTTTGCATCTCAGCAAAGTAGATATATTAAGTTGACTCTATTCTCCTGGTAACCTGTTAACTTAAAGGACAGTTCCAGAAACTGAAAAAATACGTAGATACACACACGCATACATACATATGTATATTGAGTTATGGCCCAAAAATAGTGTGATGGGGTTTCCCATACTAACAATATTTTTCTTTTATCAGTCTGTAACAGTCTTTGTCCCGTAATTACACAATGACAAGACTCATTACTGGCTTACAAAACTAGTTGCTGAAACTGGATGGGTGATTTTGAAACTTTGAGAACAAATTCCTATTTTAGTGAAGCATTGTAATTGGTGGCTTAACAGTGATCATAGGCTAAGACTCTTTTTCTACATGCTTTGATATTGTACAAGAACCCGCTCAGAACAAGCACTTTAAAGGTAGATGCTTTCTGTTTTGTATGAGATCAGGGCCTTCTTTATGCCTTTCCACCAAGACTACTAGTTTAGAAAATTTTCATCATTTCAAGAATGGAGCAGTCCTAGTTGATTTCAGCAGCACTACGTTGGCGTATGAGACCCTGCATGTGCAAGCTGATTGAAATCACTTGTTATCCCCCTGCTTGTCATTACCACCTACAAGACGGATGCCTAGGTTCATTATTTGTACATCTCAAACAAATATAAATATACGGTTACTTGGCAGCTGTCCTCTCTGGAACTGTTATCTAATATCAGTCAAGGAATAAGCAAGAATGCTTAGGCCTTTGATTGGGACTGGAACACAGGAAGTCCAGTAATCTGTGATGCTGTCAGTGCCAATTGCTTCAGATTAATCAGTTGATATCATTCTTGAGAGGTCTAATATCTGTCAGCCTTGGATGAAATGTTAGATCAATGAAATTGTGTTGCAGTGGATGACATGCACCTATCATACCCGGAATGGCCAAAGCCCATTCTGCCCATTAGGGCCCTTTTTAGACAATGTCCACCTACTAAACATTACAATGCAACAGATATAAGCATAAGCACATTCAAATCTGATTATATCACGGTTACTGTTCTCAACACCAGAAATCTACGTAATAAATTGCCTGGTCTTGTGGCCCTCCTGCAACTTGAATCCATGCATGTTTGTATCATAACTGAGACTTGGTTTCATTTTAAGGATAGCAGTCGCTGTTTACTGGAGTCCTGTGCTTGTCTTGTGTTCAGACCTGCTGGGAACTGTGAAGGCATCTCCATGTTTGTCAGAGGCCATATCACCTCTAGGCAAATTCCCAGTGACCCACAAACTGAATTCCAACTGACTGTTGATAAAAAAATAAATAAAAATTATAAGTTAATTGCCTGCTGCTGGACACCTTCCATGCCTTCAGAGGAGAACAAGAAATATGTATTTGCAGAAATACCCATAATGAAAAATTGTTTTATGATGAGCAATTTGTACCATCCACTGATAAATTGGTACACCTGTACCTCAAAAGTTGCGTATGCCCAAGAATTCCTGGACTTAAAAAAAGTAAGAACATCGTGGAACAAATAGTAAGCCAGCCCAGGAACATTTTTCGCCTCATCTTTAACAGTCATCCTTAACAGTATAGCTCTGCAGATACCGCATCTATAGTACCTCCATCTCTAGTTAAATCTTACCACAAACTACTGACCTTTTCCCTTAAAATCTCAAACATTGTTAGTTATGCAGCTCATTTATACACCCACCTCCAAAACTGTATTGACCGGACAGTTCCTACTAGAGCAAAATGTAATGAGTTGTTGTGTCTTTCGGCTTTTCCCAGTTAGGGGATGCCACTGCGGAACTCCGGTCCGCTAATGATTGGCAGCAGATTTTTACGTGCCGAGTTGCCGGCCCTGACGCACAACCTTCAACGAAGGTACGCCCATTCACGCATGTCTCCACACAGAAGACGCTGTAGCTGAAAATCGAACAGGACAATGTCTTACTGTGAGGCGACAACACTACTGCAGCACCACCGCCGCAGTTAGCAAACATCCATCAATTTTTTTTTTTTTTTTACTAGTACTCATATAGCAAAATGTAATGAGCACTAGTAAAAAAAAAAAAAAATGATGGATGTTCTTCGTGTTTCACTGTTGCAGTCATTACATTCGGGTTATCTGCTTGCAGGTAGCCCTCAGTCAGCCTGATTAACAAAGTCTTGGGTCCTGCGTTGGTTGCTGTCCCTTCTTCCATGACGTCAGGTCGTCAGGGGTATAAAACATGCAGCCGACGCCATTACATCAGTCTTTCTTGTTGTGCGGTGCCCGAAGCAGAAGCAGTTCACATGTGTCAGTCGGCCAACTCCTGAAATTTTCGTTTTCGAGTTTCAGAACCGAAGTCGTCAACTAAAGCTAAGTACCCAGTTGGGGAAACTTTTCTTGCTCCTTACCGATGTCAGTAATAAAAGTTAATAACTGCATTACTTGTGGAAAGCAAATACCTCATAAAGATTTTCATTTGTACTGTATTCCTTGCCTAGGCCCTGACCACGACATACCTTGCTGTCGGTTTTGTGCTTTATTTAATCAGCACACTATCAGTCGTCGGTATATTTTCACCTCTAAATATTTTGGTTCTCGGTTTAATTATCCAGAAATGTCGTCAGTTAGCTATCCGACTACCGGGATTCTGAAAAAACGCAAAGATAAAGGCAGAGACAGGCTGCCAAGGTCCAAAACTGCCACCGACGCTTCTCCTAAGCCAGTTGCCAGTTCGCCGGTATTCAGTGAGGTACTTTCGCAGCCCCTGATACCCGCTACTTCTGATTCGCAGGCCTCTACTGAGACCCATTCAGAGTCCGGTATGCCGCGAGATGCTTCAACTGTGGAACCCGCAGATGTCTCTACCTTGGATGGATTCGGAGCCGCTGTGCAGGCACCGGCTTCTGAGGGTGTATTCAGGCCTACGGACTTGCATATTAAACCAATGCCTCCTTCTTTACTTAGGCCTAAATCTCGAACCATGCCTAAAAAACCGACGCCCAGGCCACATGCTCAGGCCTCTATGCCTAAAAAAACAAATGATAAGAATGGCTGAAGATCTAATAACTCTAATCAGTGATAGCCACCCCCCCCCCCCTTCTAAGAGGCCTAGGACTGAAGTTGATTGTGAATCTTCTGACCAGGATTCTGTTTTTTCTGATTCTTCTGATGGTCTGGATTTGCCCTTATCTACTTATGAAGATTCTGATGCAGAGGAGTCCATTCCCTCTGCTTCCCCTCCTGAGGATTTTTCTTTTGGGGAAACCTTACATACTCTTAAGGGAGCATTTCCACTGGGAAAGCCAGGATTTTTCTAATTCAAAAAAGAGACTTAGGGATTTCCTTCTCCTACCTCAACATAGGCCTTTAGCTATTCCTCCTGTACTAGACATTGTTGATGATGCTTTTTCGGAATCTAGTTTGGCTCCTGATTCCTTGCCTCCTGCTCCCAGAGAACCTGACAAATGCTACTGGGTCCCTGAGTCCCACAAGTTTCTTTTTAAAAATCCTATTGCAGATCCAGACTATTTCACAGGGGCCCAATGGCATTAAGGCTTCTACTGCTAAAAATCCTACCCCTTATGATAGAGACTCCAGGGCGCTGGATAGATGGGGTAAGAAGGTTTACACTTCTGCAACCTTGGTAATTAGGGTTTTAAACTGCCACTTTCATATGTTAAAGTATCAGCAACATGTTACTGGATTGCTTAAACAGAAACTGATGTTGTTTCCTGACTGTGTGGAAAATAAAGAATTACAGGATTTAATGCATTCTGCTGAACAAGTTGGAAAACATACTTTGCAATTTGGTTTTGATTCATTAGAGGCCTCTTGCAGGACTGATGTTACTGGGTCTGTGCTCAGAAGGCATGCTTGGCGTAAGGTGCAATCTTTGCATGATCATGTTAAAGCTAAATTGTTGGATGCTCCCTTAAATCAGGACTGTCTGTTTGGCAACAAGGCTGAGGAAGTTCTTAAAAAGATGGAAGATAAAGCTAAATCTATGCAAACTGTTAAAGATTTCTTACAAGTTCAGCCTCCTAGATTTAGTAGGCACTGGCCCTCTAAGAATTGGTCCTTTCAAGCCCCTTCCAGGTCTTCTCAAGCCAAACCCAGACACAGCAAACACCCCAGGTTTCAGTCCCAGGGGACACACAGGACTAAGCAGTGGGGTCCTCCACTTCCAAATCTGGGAATAATAAGACTCCCCCCCCCCTATGGTAAACTATCTCAATGACTTCCTTTTAAAATTTCCAAGAACTTATCAACTGACTGCCCCTTTGGGGGGAAAGATTGCTCTTCATGCAAAGAATTGGGAACTGATTACCGAGGACAAATGGGTTTTAAATTTAGTGTCCCAGGGATACAGATTTCACTTCCACACGTTGCCAACACCAAGCGGGTGACCAGATCTACCCGCAAATCAGTGGGCAGAGGCCCCAAAACAAGTACTTTCTCTCTTAAGCATGGGGGCTATTCACCTGGTACCAGAAGAGGAAAAGGGACAAGGTTTCTACTCGAGATTTTTCCTGGTACCCAGAAAAGACAATTCATGGTATCCTATCCTGGACCTGTCTACTCTAAACACCTTTTTGGAGATTCCAAAGTCAAAGATGCTGACTCTTCACCAATTACTTCCTATGCTAGGCAAAGATGCCTGGTTGACAACACTAGATTTAAAAGAATCATACCTGCACATCCCAATCAGGGAATCTTGCAGAAGATACCTAAGCTTCAAAGCAGGCTATACGCACTATCAGTTCTCTGCACTGCCGTTTAGCTTATATACTGTGCCCAGGGTATTCACAAAGTGCCTAGCTCCAGTTATTGCATTTTGCAGGCAAAGAAATATTCAAATATACCCATACCTGGACGATTGTGTAATTCAGGCAGATAGCCAGGACATACTTTTGAATCATCTGGCCTTTGTACAAAGGGATCTAACTTGTCTAGGGTACACCATAAACGAAAAGAAATCACACCTGGTTCCCTGTCAACAAATTATATTCCTGGAAGCAAGCTTGAATACAACTTACCAGATGGCTTACCTCACACCAGAGAAACAAATTCATTTGACAACCTACTTCAAACAAGTGGCCACAAAAACCCTGCTATCTGCAAGACAAATACTGCAAGCCTTGGGGTTTATGGCCTCCCGCGTTCTTCTAATTCCATATGCAAGAATGCATATGAGGAAACTACAGTGGTATCTAAAAAGCCTATGGTGTCAACATTCTTAGGATCTAGAAGCAATGATTCCTGTCATACCTTGCCTATGCCTAGAGTTACTTTGGTGGGCAGAGGCCTGCTACCAAAACAATGGGCTACCTTTCACATCACCCCCTGCCACCCAAACATTAACACCAGATGCATCAGACTATGCATGGGGGGGGCTTGACTGGCAGGGAAGTGCATTGAGGGCAAATGGAACCCAAGTCAAATGCACCTGCATATCAATCAAAAAGAAAAGTTAGCTTTACAGAATGCTCTGACAGCCTTCAAGGACCACATTCTTCCAGGACAACTAATGGTAAAGATGGAAAACACCACTGTTATGTGGTACATAAACAAGCAGTGGGTACACATTCTTACCCCCTCTGCAGACTAGCCGTGGCATTGTGGAACACAGCCGTGAGCTACCAAGTGCACCTACAAGCTCAATTCCTGCCAGGAAAATTAATTACACTGGCAGACGGACTAAGCAAAAACCTCATGGACCCACACGAGTGGAAACTGGAACCAAGGATTTTCAACATGTTGACAAGCAAATAGGCGAGCCCAGATATAGACCTGCTTGCCTCTCCCCAGAACTACCAGTTGGACAAATTTTGCACAAGGGCTCCCCACAAACAAGCCTGGAAAGTGAATGCTCTTTCCGTCAGATGGAAAAACCTATCAGTCTATGCCCCCCCCCCCCACCTCTGCTTTCCAAAGTACTACCAAAAATCAAACAGGACAAACCAAGGATGATTTTGATTGCTCCAGACTGGCCGCACCAACACTGGTACCCCCCCCCTGTGCAGTGTGTCATGGTTATCCCCATGGCACCTGCCTCAGACTCCTTCTCTGTTGTCTCAGCAGGAGAACCAGATTCTGCACCCTCAGCTTCTAACACTGAACCTTGCAGCCTGGCTAATTACATAATCTCTCCTTTGCTATTCCTCAGTAAACCTGTGATGGATATCATTTTAGAGGCAAGGAGTCCTAGTACTCAAAAATCTTATGCTGAAAAATGGAAAAGATTCTGTGCCTGGAACCAATCTCAAGGGATGAGCACAGCAGAGCCCAATTTACCTCAGATTTTACAATACTTAACTGAGATGCTTCACAAGGGCCTGTCTTTTTCCTCCATTAAAATCCATGCCTCAGCCATTTCAGCTCATTATAACACAGAACCTCTCCTCTTCTTTCATCCACTGCTCAAGCAATTTCTCAGAGGGGCCAAAAATATAAGACCACCCAGGAGAGCTCCAACCCCAGCCTGGGACATTAACTTTGTTTTGGAGAACCTCACTCTACCTCCTTTTGAGCCAGCTGCTACTGCAGACTTAAAATGTCTTTCTTGGAAAACAGCTTTCCTTTTAGCAATCACTTCAGCTAGAAGGGAAAATTAATTACAGGCTCTTATGGCAGTGGAGCCTTTCATCATCTTTCATGCGGACAGGGTGTCCCTCAGAACCAATTCATCCTTCATGCCCAAGGTGGTATCCAGTGTGGCTCTTAATCAGTCCATTCATTTGCCAACCTTCTTTCCCAATCCACATAACAAAGGGGAACGGATACTGCATTCCTTAGATGTGCACAGACAACTTAGATTCTACTTGGACAGGGCTAAACCTCAATGGAAATCTGAACAACTGCTGGTGGCATTTGCTGCAGGGGCAGGGGGGAAGGCTATTTCAAAGCAAACCATTTTTAAATGGATAGGTCATTGCATTAATTTCTGCTGTAAGCACCATGGAAAACCTATCCTCCAGGGGATCAGACCTCACTCCATCAGGACTGCATCTACCTCTACAGCCTTTCTCAGAGGCGTCCCTACCAGGGACATCCTAGAAGCTGCTACCTGGAGTTCTGTACATACTTTCACCAAGTGTTATTTGCCAGTTTTCTCTAAATCCAGAGCTGGCTTTGCCACTGCAGTCTTGCAGGGCCTTATAGCTGGTCGTAATGCTATCTAAATTCCTCTTCCCAACCATAGCTTTTTGAATCTACCCAAATGTAATGACTGCAACAGTGAAACACGAAGAACATAGTACAGTTGTATACACTTACCATAAATGTAGATGTTCAAGTGTATCCACTGTTGCAGTCCTGGTTACCCAAACTCCAGCCCCCTAACTTCTTTTGGCTATACCTCTACTTTCATTTACTATGCTTAAAAGCCTTTTTGGTGTATTTACTTTTTTGTTGGAGGTATATCATTGTACTTTTATTTTAATTGCTTCCCATTAGGGGAGCACCTGACATCTGGGGCAAGAAAAACTGATGTAATGGCGTCAGCTGCATGTTTTATACCCCTGACGACCTGACGTCATGGAAGAAGGGAAAGCAACCGACGCAGGACCCAAAACTTTGTTAATCAGGCCGACTGAGGGCTACCTGCAAGCAGATAACCCAAATGTAATGACTGCAACAGTGAATACACTCGAACATCTACATTTATGGTAACACAATTGTGTTTTCACCAGTATAAACAAACTCTGTAATAAAAGAAAAATATCCTAAATTCTTATTATAAATGTAAATCTGCACACATAAAGAAAGCTATCATAGAGTTTAGCAAAGGATTGAAAACTACCATCAATAAGATCAAAACAAAACACAAACTGAAACTAGCTTCTGAATCCAATTGTAAGTATAAATCCTTCTTCAATTTCATCACAAAATTAAGAAATTATGCCCACCAATGTTCCAGACTATATCTATCACCCATTCCAATACTAAAAACACAGGCAGATAACTTTGGTGCTTACTTTATACCGGAAAGCATTGGAATGCAGTGAATCACTTAACACTTACAAAGATCTTCAAGGAATATGTCTTTAACTGTGCTTTCAAAGTTTAAAAATACCATGTTCATGGGCCAAGACAATTTACCTGTGTGCGTAATAAATACTCACAGCTGTGCCTTTGTGGAAACCTTCTTGCATTTGGCTTATTTAAATGTAGTCCCAGAGTATGTCCGTGAGGTGTGGAGAATGTCTGTTATAGTGCCCTTTTAGAAGGGGGGGTGCATTAGTGACACAGGCAGTCATAGATCTGTCAGCCTAACAAGCCTAATTTACAAAGCCATGGAGCGTGTCATATGTGACTTCATATGCTATTACACTATTTTCAAATGCGCGATTTGGCTTGTGAGGGCCCTAGTGGTCATTAGTCTAGTAACAGCCTATGAATCTATTAAATTTAAAACCTCATATAACTAATCCTCAACAGTTTGGCTTTGTAAATCGCAATCATGTCTACTAAATGTAATCAACTTCTCCTGAAGGGTATATGCGGTGGATAGTTGTCATTCAGTCCATAGTTCATAACTGGCCAAGACATTTGAAACTATCCCCCTTGCTGGTATTGTAAAAAAAGAAGACCTGAATGTAGACTCTTAAGTGGGTAAGGTGGATAGCAAATTGGCTGAAAGACATAACCCATATATTAAGAGTTGATGGTGCCACTTCTGAGAGCAAGAAGTTAACTAGTGGCATACCTCAAGGCTCGATGCTGGCATCTTTTCCTTTTTGGCATTTATTTCTCTGATCTACAAATGGTAAACCCAAACCTATGGCTCACTAAGTATATCAGTGGCTTTAAGATGGATTTTTATCGCCATGATACTGAATCACTACAGCAAGAACTATTCCTTGCAAGCCAGCATTGTACAATAAAATGGATTAAAATTAAATGCAAAAAAAGTGCAGTATTGACACATTTGGCAAACAACCCTAGCATGCAACTTACAATATAGACATTATTCAATTCCAAACTAACACAACTGTCAGGGCAGTTGTCAGCCCAGGTTAACAATTCCCCCTGCTTTAGCTACCATGTAGCATCAGACGTTAGAAAATCCTTTTGTCTAGCATAACTTATAGCCAAGGACATCACATCTAGATCTAACTAGATCAGTCATAGAATTCTGTGCATCCTTTGGCACGTACGTATCCAGATTCATCACACAGTTAGAAGGGCACCGTAGATTTCTAATAAGAATAAATAACTAATAAAAACAATGGTCTAAAGAACCTTTGCTGCCAAAACAAGCTTGAAGACCTATCTTTATACTCTCTCTCTTATAGAGTTTTGCATGGTGACCAGTTTCTTGCATTCCATGCCATTAAGGACCCAACCCTGCTTGATCCATTGCACCCCCATAAGGCAAACAGCTTCTCAAACACCCAAAACAAAGACTTAAATCTGTACCTGAGTATAAATAAACACTCTGGAGGGTTAGCTACATTATCTAACATTTACTCCATGTCTGGATGTGGAATATATTACCCATTCATGTAAAACAGGATGACATCTTCGCATCCTTCAAGATGAGCCTTGACTACTAAATGGCCACCTGTAAATTCATTCCTGGACTGATATGTTTTGCCCTTGTGGAGGCAGGAGTGACATCATGAATGTGGGTAGTGCGAAGGCATAAATGGCCCTTAGACTTACTTGCCTTGTAATACCCATGATCCTGTGATTAAAGAACCACTGTGCAGCTAGGTTGCGAACTGTTCCACAAGCATAGATCTTTTCCTTTCTGCTACAAAATCCATATCATGTTGTTTTTAAGGTTATATTACACAAACATAGTAGAATGCCCCTGCTTTAAGCATTATTTAAATCATGAAATATGAAAAGAAAATGATGGCCTTTGACACAAGGAGATGAACTTAGGGCCTCCAGCAATCAATGCTGTTGTCATTGCCTCTGGACCATAAGAGAACCACTCTACAGATGACAGTGAACTGCCCTTTCCTTTCCTTTCATTTGGGAAAGCCATAGCATGTTATTTTTAAGGTCAGATTACACAAATGTACACTAACACAATCAGTGCATTAGAACATCTGCTCAATTTTTTTTTTAAATAATGTAATGTAAAAGAAAATTTTAGGGCTTTGACTAGGACTCAAACCAAGGACTTCCAGCAGTTTGTATTGTTGTCACTGCCTCTGGGCCATCAAGTTGGATCTATATCACTTCATCGAACCATCACTTCAGTGAACAGCATTTCTTCCTCTCATGTGGGAGGGCTGTGCCCCCCCCCCCCCACTGATGTTATATATATATATATATATATATCACCTCTGAGATTGCACTACAGTGTTGAAAGGACAAATTTCCATATTCTCACTGTACCACGATCTCAGTATGAAGAGTTCGACGAAGGGCACTTTGGATGTAATTACACTGAAAATGCTGTTCGATTAACTGATTTATTGATGAACAGATAGGGACCCCATTAAACTATCACTGTGGTGGTAGGCTCTGAGCTGTTCTGTCTGCAGAGTGAAGTATATATTATTTTTCATATAAATTACATACTGAATTCAATGAAACTCTTCAAAGATCTTGCTTAGAGGATGTAGTTCTTGGTTTCAGCACTGGATTCAGTCAAGACTAGAAATGTTCCTCCTTAAGAAAAGTTAATAACTGCATTTATGAGCTACATGTCTGAATTCAGAGTTTTGAGGTTCATGTACTCTTGCGTTATGATGATGTGTAATTCAAAGATTCATATGAAAAAAATGACACAGTTATTCCTAAAAAGGGTATAGAATTAAACCACTTACTCATTATAGCAACTTAAATTGGTGCTGATAGCAAAAGTAAAGTAATGCTAAGTTTTCACAGTTACAGATCTTACTCTGGAGGTGCTTTATGCAATGCCACTGCTCCCACAGACCCTCCAGTCTGCACCCCACTTTCTGTTACTCCTGTATTAGATTAAAAGACATCAAAAAAACTTTTAGAGCAAATTTAAGCAGCACCATTGGAGTAGAGGGTCAAAGCCCTGACTATGACCCAGGCAACCAAAGATTAATTTAGTGACTCGCACACTTGATGAAAGTGGTGGTGGTGAAGCAATGAGTAGGTTTTGTTTGCTTTCCTCTCTGTTAGTGGGTAGAGAGAGATGATGTTTTTGAAGGCTGGCTGTACCTGCTACCTCTCTTAGGGGGTAAGGGGATAGATGATGTTCTTGGAGCCTAGCTGTACCTGCTGCCTGTCTTAGGGGTAGGGGGATAGATGATGTGCTTGGAGGCTGGCTGCACCTGCTGCCCAGCTGAGGCCAAAATCAGGCAATGGTAAGTACAGTCAGCCTAAGCATATTGGCAAGGACTTGGAGAGGTGTCACCATACGAAAGTGAATGATGTGTGATGTCAAACCATAAGGAGTATGCAAAAAGATGTCAGAACTTTCCATGCATGCTACACGTGAGTCTTAAAAACCTCATCTGCAAAGCCATGAAACATATTATAACTGACCTCATAATCAGCAGTATTAAGAATATTGCTAGTCTTGACCAAAAGTTTGGCTTTTTGCATTGTAGATCCTGTTTACTGAATGTGGTCAACAGCTTGAAGGTTACAGAGGCTATAGGCAGCAGCCATGCTGTACACACTCTCCATATCTTAACCAGGCGAAACCTATGATACCGTTTCCCATGCTGGCATCATACAGAAGGTAGATGCTTTAAAAATAAACCCATATGTGATAAGACGGATAACAAACTGACTGCAAAACAGAGCCCATACAGTGAGAGCTGCAGGTACATCATCAGAAAGTGACCAGTGGTGTCTCTTATGGCTTGGTTTTGGGACCTGTCCTGTTTGGCCTTTATTTCAAAGCTCTCCAGTAAGACAGCCAAGACTTATGGCTAGTAAAGTTTGCAGATCACTGCAGTGGGTAGGTTTGCCACTTTTCTGTGTCAAAAACCAGACCAAAAACACACCCCTTGCACTACCCACAACCCTGCATCTCTCCTCTCATTTCCGCACCCACCACGCACACTTCTCCTCCCATTTTATGACATCATCACATATGTCATTAAGAGGTAGGACACCTTATTTTGTTTTGTTTCCCCCCTTTTCCTAGGAAGTCCTAGCATTATGCTAGCAATGCTTTTCAATTAAAAAGCTCATCTGAGTCTGCATTTTTACAAGCTTGGGCATTCTGTTTGTACAGACAAACAGAATAATGGAGTTTGTATAGTGCTTTCTGGAGTATTGGACTAACATTCTGATTTCCTATTAGTCTGGAAAAATACTGGATATGTGGCAACACTAGTAGTGGGCGATTTTGTTGTTAAGTCACCCTCTGACACCGAAGCCCTGCAGAATGAAGTATCTGTAGTAAACCTTTAGTGTACTAAAAACTGGAAACAATGCTAAAAAGTGTAGTATCATTACTTTTGGTAGACAACTCCCTCCCCCATCATACTGTATAGACATCATCATCATCATCAGTCCCTTTTCCCCCATTTTTCTACATGGGGTCGAGGTATCGTGTTAACTGTCATCAGCTCTCTCGATTCAGTGCCACACTCCTGCCTTCTTCAACACTCATGCCTGACTGTCTCAGATCTTCTTTCACACAATCCATCCACCTATTTGCTGGATGTCCTCGCTTCCTCTTACCTTCTTCCTGTCTGTCCCAAATCTTCCTCACCAGATTGTCTTCTGCTTTCCTGCACATGTGCCCAGACCACCACAATCTGTTCTCTTTGATCTTTTCTGTAATGGGAGCTACCTTGGCTTCTGCTGTTATGTCCTTTTTTCTTTGTCTGTCCCACAGTGTGCATCCTACTACCCTTCTCAGGCACTTCATTTCCATCACCTCTAGCTTCTTCAACTGTTTTGCCTTTACTGCCCAGGTTTCTCTACCATACAGTAGTACTGGTCACACTACTCTTTTGTATACCTTACTTTTCAGGTTCTTTGGCATTCTTCTGTCATAGGCTACACCTGATACTCTATGCCATTTGGCTGCAACCCCTTTGATTCTAGCTTTGGCCTCTTCATTCAGACTACCCTTCTCCTCAACTACTCCACCCAGATACTTGAAGCTGTTTACCTGTTCCACTATCTTCCCTTCTATCTCTATTCTCAGCTTCTTCTGATTTCCCCAATTTGCTGCCATTAACACTATCTTATCTGTGCTTAGTTTCATCCCATGTGTCTTCAGATTTGCATTCTATTCTCCTATCCTTTCCTGAAGTTCTAGCTCAGAGTCTGCCTGTACTGCCACATCACCTGCATACAGCAGCTTTGTAGATCTGTCCCCTCCAACCTGTTTGCTTATCTAGTCCATCACCAGTATGTACAGTAGTGGGCTCAGAGCTGAACCCTGATGTACAACCACACCCACTGGGAACCCCTCTGTGAAGCAGAACACTGTTCATACTTGAGTCATTGGTTCCTTGTACATAGCCTGCACTAATTCCATCAGTGTTTCTAGGACTTCAAACCACCGCAGTACTGCCCAGACCAGCTTTCTTGAGACCTTGTCATATGCTTTCTCCAAGTCTAGGAATGCCCAGTTGGACTCTCTCCTCATCTCTAGCTTCTTCTCAAATATCTCTCTCGGTGCAAACATTGGGTCAATTGTGCTGCATCCTGATCTGAATCCAAACTACACATCTCCCATCTTACATTCTACTACTCTGTGTATCCATTTATCAGTCACCCTCTCCAGAACTTTCATGCAATGCGATAGGAGTTTGATGCCTCTGTACTGCCCACAGTTGTGGATGTCCCCTTTGTTCTTGTACACTGGCATGAGTATGCTTATTCTCCAGTCATCTGGGGTACGCCTTTCTCTACACACTGCTGTTAGTACCCTCAGGAGCCATTTCTCCCCTACCTCACCCAGCATCTTTATCATATCTGCTGTGACCTCATCTGAGCCTGCTGCTTTCCCTGATTTCATCTTTCTTAGTGCTGTTCTTACTTCTTCTAGGGTAGGCTCCTCTTCTTCTCTCATTGTAGGCTGTTTCTGGGGAAGTACAGCTTCTGTGGGGTTTTTGTCATTGAGAAGCTGCTAGAAATACTCCTTCCATCTGCCTTTGAAGTCCTCTGGGCTGGTGAGCAGGTTGTTGCTGGCATCGCTTATGAAGAGTGTCTGACTATCTTCTTTATCTTTCTGTCTCTGCCTTGCAACCTGATATAGTTTCTTAGTGCACTATACTGAGTCACTTTCCAGAAGTTGGTACAGTGCCACCGATGCCCTGTTCTTTGCTATTGCATATTCATACTGTATAGACAACTCACCACAAAAGAAAAATGTAGTCAGGGACCAGTGAACTTGGGTTGATAACCTCCTCACTTTGGTCCATCAAATGAAGATGGTTGACAGGAAATCCTTTTATTTAGAAAAGCTAATTGTCAAAGGAATATCATCAAGGTCTAAAAAGGTAATCACTCCCTTATACTCTGCATTGATCTGATCAGTTATTGCGTACTGCTCCCCCTTCAAGATGTATTTTACTAAACATATCAGACAATTAGAAAGTCCCCAAAGAGTCCTAACCAAAAAAAATCACAGGCCTGCAAGTCACTGAGCTATCAAAAGACACAGGATGATGTTCATCGTGTTACACTGCTGCAGTCATTACACTTGGGTTATCCTGCCTTCAGGCGGTCCTGCAGTCGGCCAGAGTTCCAAAGTCTTGGTCCGGCGTCAGTTGCTGTCGCCTCCTCCCTGACGTCAGTGCGACAGGGGTGTATAAGATGCAGCCGACGCCATTTTCTTCAGTCTTTCATGCTGCGCGGTGCCCGAAGCAGAAGCAATTCGCAAGTGCCGGTCGGCCGACTCCTGAGATTTTCATTCCGAATCCAGAACCGAAGTCTTCTAAAAAAGCTAAGTACCCCGTTGGGGAAACTTTTTCTTGCTTCAGACTGATGTCAGTAAAAGTTAATAACTGTATTTCTTGTGGGAAGCAAATACCTCATAAGGATTTCCACACCTATTGTATTCCATGCCTAGGCCCCGACCACAACGTCACTGGTTGTTGGTTTTGTGCTAGGCTTAACAAGTGCACTATTAAACGTCGGTTTGATTTTGCCCGACATTATTTTGGTAGAAAATTCAATTACACCATGCCGTCAGAAATTCTGATGACCGCAATGCTTAAAAAGGACAAGGACAGGCATCCGAGGCCCAAAACGGACGACGAGGCCTCTTCTAGGCCAGTCACCGGTTCTCCAGTTTTCAGCGAGGTGCCTACACAGCCACTGACGACCGCTTCCACAGAACCACAGACCACCTCTGACTCCCACATGGAGCTGGCTGGGCCTTCGGACGCACTAGGCCTTCAGTTTACCGATCCTAAACCTACAGAGGAAACCGAAGTAGCTGAACAATCCACAGCTACAGAGGGTGTTTTCAGACCTACCCAGTTAACTATTAAACCCTCTGTTAAGTCTAAGCCCCCCTTAAAGGCTAAGAAACAGACACAACTCTCTCCAGGACAGGCTTTCATGCCTAAGAAACAAATGCTAAAAATGGCCGAGGACCCAATCTCCCTGATCAGGGGGTCCCATCCCCCTCCTGATAAAAGGCCCAGGCAGGATGCAGACTATGAATCTTCTGACCAGGTGTCCATTTCCTCTGACTCCTCCTCGGACCTAGGATATTCTTTACCCCCTTATGAAGATTCTGATGCTGAGGAATCAATTCCATCAGCCTCTCCTCCTGAGGATTTATCTTTTGGGGAGACCTTACATACCTTGAGAGAGCATTTCCATTGGGAAGGCCAGGATTACTCAGAATCCAAGAAAAGACTCAGAGACTTCCTTTTATTGCCCCAACACAGACCCCTTGCTATTCCACCAGTTTTAGACATTGTGGATGATGTGTACACTGAATCCAGTTTGAACCCTGACTCCTTACCCCCAGCCCCAGTTAAACCTGATAGATATTACAGAGTCCCTGACTCTCACAAATTTCTGTACAAAAGCCCTGTTGCTGACCCTGAAACTATGTCTCAGGGACCCAAAGGGATTAAGGCCTCATCAGCAAAAAACCCAGTTCCCTCTGACAGAGATTCCAGAGCATTAGACAGATGGGGAAAGAAGGTATATATGTCTGCCACTTTAGCAATGAGAGCCTTGAATTGCCAGTTTCACATGCTAAAATATCAACAATTTTTGATGTCTCAGTTTTAACAAAAGATGCTTCCAGATTCAGATCCTCCTAACTTAAAAGAAATGCAGGATTTATTGCATGCAGCTGAACAAGTAGGAAAACATACTTTGCAATGTGGGTTTGATTCCTTAGAGGCCTCCTGTAGAGCAGCAGTTACAGGCTCTGTCATTAGAAGGCATGCTTGGTTAAAAGAACAAACGTTACCAGATCATGTTAAGCTCAAACTATTGGATGTACCTTTACAGCGGGATGTGCTGTTTGGAGTTAAGGCAGAGGAGGTATTAAAGAAGATGGAGGATAAGGCAAAATCTATGCAAACGGTGAAAGATTTCTTACAGGTTCAGCCTCCTCGTTTTAGCAGAAATTGGCCAACAAAGAATTGGTCCTTTCCAGTCACAGATAAACCTCAAAGGGGCAGAAACAGACATCCAACAGGTAGAGGTCAGATGCAAGGCCCTTACAGGCCTCGACAATGGGGCACACCAGGCCAAAAAGAAGGGGAAGACAGGTCTCAACCTTATAAAAAACAGCCTCAATGACTTTCCACTACAGCTGCCAAACAGCTCTCTCTTGGCAGCCCCCTTAGAAGGAAAACTAACACTTTTCTATCACAACTGGCATTGCATCACCAAAGAGAAATGGGTTCTCAACTTTGTATCTCGAGGTTACAAGTTCCATTTCCACACCTTTCCAAGGCTAAAAGGAATGAAAATCTGCCACCAAATCAATGGGCAGAGGCACAAAAACAAATTACAGCACTCATGGACATGAGAGCTATTCAAAAGGTACCAACACAGGAACAAGGACAAGGATTTTACTCAAGACTCTTTCCTGGTTCCCAGAAAGGACAAAGCCTGGAGACCCATTCTGGACCTTTCTACACTAAACACTTACCTGGATGTTCCGAAATTCAAGATGTTGACACTACAGCAGCTTCTTCCCATGCTGGGCAAGAAAGCTTGGCTCGTGACTTTGGACCTCAAAGAGGCATACCTGCATGTCCCTATCAGACAAAACTGCAGAAGATACCTCAGATTTCTAGCTGGTTCAATGCACTATCAATTCTCTGCACTGCCCTTTGGCTTATCTACTGCACCCAGGGTCTTCACAAAGTGCCTGGCACCAGTAATTGCATTTTGCAGGCAAAAAGGAATTCAAATTTATCCATATCTGGACGACTGCCTGATTCAAGCAGAGAGCAAAGACATTCTACTAAAGCATCTGGCGTATGTAAAAAAGTTATTAAGTTGCCTGGGGTACACAGTAAATGAAAAGAAATCAAAACTAGTGCCCTCACGACAGATAATATTCCTGGGTGCCAGCTTGAACACAACAGCCCAGATGGCTTATCTCATGCCAGACAAGCAAGGACAACTGACTCAATATTTTCAATTAATGGCAACAAAGACCCAACTCCCTGCAAGAAAAATTCTGCAGGCCTTGGGCTACATGGCATCTTGCATACTACTAATTCCATATGCCAGACTGCATATGAGGAAACTACAATGGTACCTAAAAAGTGTATGGTCTCAACACTGTCAAAGTTTGGAAACAGTTATACCACTAATTCCTTGCCAACAACAAGAGTTTAGATGGTGGGCACAAGCTTGTCACCTCAACAAGGGACAGTCTTTCACTCAACCCACAGCCAGGCAAACACTGACAACAGATGCATTGGATTATGCCTGGGGAGCACACATGGCAGGAAAATGTATCCAGGGCGAGTGGCCCACAGATCAAAGACATCTCCACATCAATCAAAAAGAGATGCTAGCTGTACAAAATGCTATTATAGCTTTCAAGGACCTACTGCATCTAGGACAATTACTATTAAAGACAGACAACACCACAGTTATGTGGTACATAAACAAGCAAGGGGGCACACACTCCTACCCCCTCTGCAGACAAGCCATGACCTTGTGGAACACAGCTCTAAACTACCAAGTTCATCTGCAAGCACAATTCCTGCCAAGAGAGAAAAACACACTGGCAGACAACCTAAGCAGAAACATTATGGACCCTCACGAATGGGAACTGAACCCACAAATATTCAGAATGATAACATAAAAATGGTGGAGCCCGGACATAGATCTGTTTGCTACCCCAAAGAACTGCCGATTACAGAAATTCTGCACAAGTAGCTACCATCCACAAGCATGGAAAGTGGACGCCCTCTCATTCAGCTGGAAAAAACTACAAGTATACGCTTTCCCCCCTTTACCTCTCCTTCCAAAGGTACTCATAAAAGCCAGGCAGGAAGAGCCAAAAATTATATTGATTGCACCAGACTGGCCACGCCAGTGCTGGTACCCAACCTTAAAGAACCTGACACAAGAACCACCCTGGATTTTACCTCAAATCCCACAGTTGCTGACACAGCACAACAATCAGATACTTCACAGCCAGCTAAAGACCTTAAATCTAGCTGCATGGAAAATTCCTTAGTCAAGCAAGCAATGCCCGTCTCCAAAGCTGTTATGGATGTCATTCTGGAGGCCAGAAGGCCTAGCACCAGGAAAGCATACTCAGACAAATGGAAGAGATTCTTTGCCTGGAACCAAGCGCACAGCCTTGACCCTCTAGTCCCAAACATTCCTCAGATACTGCAATACTTAACTGAGATGCTGGACAAGGGCCTCTCTTTTTCATCCATCAAGATCCACGCCTCAGCTATCTCTGCTCATTACAACACGGATCCACCAATTTCTTTCTAATCCTTTTCTCAAACAATACATCAGAGGGGCTAAAAACATAAGATCGCCACGTAGAGCACCAACACCTACTTGGGACCTGAATTTTGTTTTTGAAAAATTAACTTTACCTCCTTTTGAGCCAGCTAACACAGCAGAATTAAAATATATCTCTTGGAAAACTGCTCTGCCACTGGCAATAACATCAGCACAAAGAGTTTCAGAATTACAGACACTAATGGAAGTGGAACCTTTCCTCATCTTCCACCAGGACAGGGTGTCTTTAAGAACCAACCCTACGTTTATGTCAAAGGGTGGTATCAAGTGTGGCTCTAAATCAAACTATTCACTTGCCAACTTTTTATCCAAAACCACAGAACAAAGAGGAGAGACTACTACATTCTTTGGACATTCACAGACAGTTACGCTTCTACTTGGACAAAACCAAAGCTTTCAGAAAATCTGAGCAATTATTGGTAGCATACGCTGCAGGAAGACAGGGAAAGGCCATTTCAAAGCAGACTATTTCAAAATGGATAGGATACTGTATACGTTTCTGCTATACCCACCATGGGAAACCTGTACCTAGCACCATTAGATCTCACTCCACCAGGGCAACAGCTACTTCAACTGCCTACCTCAGAGGAGTACCTACCAAGGATATTTTGGAAGCAGCAACATGGAGTTCTGTGCATACCTTCAGCAAACATTACCATTTGCCTTTCCAAATCCAGAGCAGTCTTCGCCACTGCTGTACTGCAGGGCCTTATAGCCACCCCTAATGCCTTATAGATCCATCATCCCTACCTCTGCTTTGGGATTCCACCCAAATGTGATGACTGCAGCAGTGTAACACGATGAACATAGGTTCATAGGTTCATACTAGACTATCTGCCCTAGGGCATTTATAAGCCTAGCCAGAGTGTGTTTGGCTTTCGCCACCCATTTTAAATGAATTTTGCTATGCCCTTTTTCGAGGTTAGTATACTGTGCCTCTGTCTAACAGTGACCAGAAGTGATACCCGGGGTAAACCTATGATCTCCCGTCCACTCATCAAGACTCCTCTTAAAGAGAGTCAATGAGGGACTCTGCCTAACCTGGACTGGGATTTTATTCCATAGTGAAGGGAGCCTCTGGGTTATGAATCTGTCCCTCCAGCATGTCCTATTTATTTCAGTGCTGAGGTTCAAGTCTCTCGAGCGTGTAGCTCGATGGGATTTGGATTTTTTGAGGTGCAGCATGTCCCTTAATTCCGGGTTGGACATGGCCTTATACGTCAGGCACAGGTCACCACTGAGCAGGCGGTATGCCACTGAGTAGAGCTGGAGTTTCTTTAACCGGGCAGCATATGGCATCTGTTTGAGCCCTTTGATCCTCTTGGTGAGGTACTTTTGGGGTCTTTCCAGTTGCTGCAGGTGTTTGGTAAGGTACATCCCAAAGGGCATTGTACTCGATTATGGGCCTGATGAGGGATGAGTAAAGAGGCACGATGACCTCCCATAATCTAGATGTGAATCCCTTCATGATTAGGTGGGCTATATAAAATGTTTTTCTAACCACTTTGGCCATGTGGTTGTCAAATGAGAGATTGCTATCAACTTGGGTCCCCAGGTCCCTAATTACTTCTTCTGTACTTAATGGATTACCACCTATGTGGTAATTTGTGGGCACTTTGTTTTTGCCAAAGGGGATGACTATACACTTTTTGGCATTTAGCTTGAGGCCATGGCTCTGGCACCAGTTGTCTGTTTCTATGAGGCCCTTTTGGAGGATGCTTGTGTCGGCTGGAGAGTCGATTATGGCGCCCAGTTTGCAGTCATCTGCGAACTTGGTCAGTCACAGTCCTTCCGTGTTGGCCTGTACCTCCGAGAAATATATACCAAACAAGAGAGGTCCCAGGACTGAGCCTTGTGGGATGCCACTTGTAACTGGTTTGGAGTGTGACATGGCTCCAGCAATTCTAACCATGTGGGTTCTGTCCTTGAGCCAGTTTGCAACCCATCTAGTGACATAGGGGTTTATATTTAAGCTGGTGAGCTTATCTGTAATGCCCGAGTGGGGTATTGTATCGAAGGTTTTTGCGAGGTCCAGATAGGCTGTGTGGACCACCTTCCCTTCGTCAATGGCCTTGGTGACTGTCTCAAAGAAGTCAACCAGGTTTAAAAGGCAGGATCTGCCCTTAACAAAGCCGAACTGGGTAGGATCCAGTGTCTGTAGGTCCCCAATATCTTTATTTATGAGGTCCATGATGATACTTTCCATAGCTTTGCAGACCAAGCTAGTCAGGCTTATGGGGCGATAGTTTCCAGGGTCCGTTGAGGCACCACCTTTGTGGAGAGGGACCACTGTTGCTGTACGCCACTCTTTGGGTACATATCCTGTAGTAAGGCTGAGATTGAACAGTAGTTTTATGTTTGGGTTTAGCTCTTCTTGGAGTTCATGTAGGACGCAGCCTGGGACACTGTCTGGTCCCATTGATGCTGTGTTTTTTGCTTTGGAGAGGGCAGCTCCCACCTGAACATCTGAGATGTCAGGGGGGCAGCACTCTGCTGGGATAGATATTTGCCCTTTTGGTGGGGAGGGGGGGGGAGAAGTTTGCGCTGAACCTGTCAGCTAGGATGTTGGCAATGTCTGTGGGATCAGTGTATTTTTGTCATTTTGGACTAATTCTGAGCATATCTGGGAATTCCCACCCAGGTTCCTAACATAACTAAAGAAAGCCTTGTGATTATCCTTAGTGTCCTGTGCAATTTTTCTCTCGAAGCTGGCCTTTGACGATTTTATGAGTGCCCTTAGTTTTTTGCTAATACTGATCAGAGATGCCTTCCCTTTTTGGGATTTTGCTCTATCATGTAGTAGCTTCCTCCTTCTATTGTATACTTTGTTTATGGCTGGGGTCCACCAGACAGGTCATCTGCCTTTGGAGGATTGGGTCTTGGTTTTATTTGGGATTGCATGATCCATGCATTCCTGAAGGTGTTCATAGAATGCATTTATAAAGGATTCTGCGGTCTGGGCCGTATTTTCCACAGGCCCGGGGGCTTTGAAGGATTCCACCTCGGTTTTGAGGAGTGTGAAATTTGCTTTAGAGAAGTTTTTCACTGTGGTTTTCTGGGCAGGGGTGGGGTCGGGATGTGAATATCCAGTGAGATCAGTTTATGGTCTGATCTTACCAGTGAGGGATACACTTCTGGTCTGGAGCATAGAGTCCCCATGTTGGTGATGATCAGGTCCAGTATGTTTTCCCCTCTTGTGGGAGTGGTAACAAGTTGTTCCATAGCATTTGAGTTTATGAATTCTAGGAACCTTTGGGCAAGGGTGTTGGAGCTAGAGTAATGCTCCCAATCTATGTTTGGGTAGTTGAAGTCGCCCAATATAATAGTGTTCGGAGTGACCTTCGTATTTTCCAGTGTTCTCAGGATGGCTGAGTGGGGTTCCTGGGTTTGGGAGGGTGGTCTGTAGCAGGCTATAAACTGGAAGGCAGTTTTACCCACTGTTAGTTGCACATGGATAGTCTCTGATGCTTCGTGCTTTGCCACCAACCTGGAGGTGTGGGTATCTTTGATGAATATTGATACTCCCCCTCCTTTTGTGGTTTGGTCCAAGTTTTGGGGCCGAAAAGCATGGTATGAGGTATAACCTGGTAGTGCTGGGGTGCTCTCGGGGGTCCTGAACCAGGTTTCTGTTACTGCACAGATATCGATGTTCTCCATGCTAAGGAGAGTTTCGAGTGCGTGCATCTTGAGGTTTAGACTTCTGGCGTTGAGCAGCATTACTCTTAGTTTCTTATCCCTTGTGATACCTGTGGAGGTGGGTTTGTTTTTGAGCCTTGCCTAAAAAAGGCACTATGGGGGTAGCAAGAGCCTTTGCCAATATCCGAAAGCCCAGGGGTGACAGGTGCAAGCCGTCCCTAGCAAAGCATTGTGGCTTGTCGTGCATATCATCCCAAGCTGACAGGCATTGGATTCCCTTTGAATGACACCAATACTTAAGCCAATTGTTGAAATTGATCATCTTGTCTTCATATTGTGGCATCATTCTTGGTGAGGGTAAGATGCTACTCAAGGTCAGGGTCATACCAGCCTGGGCTGCTGATTTCAGCATACAAATGTACATAGTACAGTTTTGTACCTACCATAAATGTAGATGTTCGAGTGTAAACACTGCTGCAGTCCAGGTTACCCTCCCTCCTTCCCCGCTTACTTTCTGGTATTTACCTAGGGCATATACCCTTTATTACCTATGGGGAGTATTTGCTGGTACCTGAAAATGGTTGTTTGCTTTTCTTTTGTATTTTTTGCTAATCAATTTGTATTGCCTACCTATTTGGGGGCACCTGACATCTGGGGCAAGAAAAACTGAAGAAAATGGCGTCGGCTGCATCTTATATACCCCTGTCGCACTGACGTCAAGGAGGAGACGACAGCAACTGACGCCGGACCAAGACTTTGGAACTCTGGCCGACTGCGGGACCACCTGACGGCAGGATAACCCAAGTGTAATGACTGCAGCAGTGTTTACACTCGAACATCTACATTTATGGTAGGTACAAAACTGTACTTTCTACACCTTTATTTTGTGTCTTAAAAAGTTTTGAGTGGAGCACTCTGTCTTGCTTACCATGGCATTACAGACCCAGTTGTCCTGTAGGTCCAATGTCTCCTCTCCACCAACACTAGAACCAGGGACCTAAATCTTCCACAGCCTATAAATAACGTGTTGGAGGGACATAATTATAACTCAGCACCTCCCTAACCTCTGGCATGTTAAATAGTAAGACTCACTATTTTCCTTTAAATGTAGCCTGGATGACTGGACGAGTTTTCACACATTTACTCAGGGATTGACTGCTATGGCCCTCCTGTTAGAAGGTGTCTGACGGAGTATTTTGTCAAGGCATAAACAGTGATCAAGGCCAGTAGCCTTTGAATATCTATGAATCTAAATCTATGAGAGGGGTGGTCCCCATGTGTAGTACATGCCTCATTGCATGCAGTACCATAATAGAAAAGTATTTATTCCCTAAGGGGGGAGGTCCCTCACCTACACAAATTTCCAGTCCAATTAGCCTCAGTATAGTTACCTCTCACATCCAGTCCATTCCTAACAGAACAACTGTTAGAGCAAATTTCAGTTGACTCTCCCACTGAATCAGATGGCCTTCATCACTGGTTTATTAAATTATACCTTGAACATTTAGGATACCCGATACATTACATCTTTAATCTATGGTATGTGACAACAGAATGACACCCATATGGAAACAAGTCATAGTTAGTCCCCTTTCAAAACTTCTCCCCATTGATTGCAGGCCCTTCTCCATTCTAATGACCTTAGCTAAAATACTTGAAACGTTAGTATATGCTCAACTGGATTCTTATATGCAGAAGTACAACTTGCTTTCCATTCACCAGCATGGATTCTAGTATGTGGAATTACCTTAGCAGAAAACATTCTCCTGAATGATTTCAAAGGCCACCTGATAAGTTCAATATTCGTTGATGTTTCAAAGGCTTTCATTCAAGGTCAGCTGTAATCTAATAGTTAATGTTCTCACTGCTTCAGGAATATGGTTCAAAGTTCTTGACTGATTTAAAGATTACACCTCTAACAAATCCTTATGAGTTAAATAGGACTATTTTTTCATCCGGTGCTTCACTCTTCAAAGATGTAATCCAGACATTTGTTGTATCATCTCTTCACTTTTCAGTCTTTATTTAACAGACTTCCCACTGAAGTGCCACGGCTATCAGTCATCCTATATGCTAACAATATTGTTAACTATGCAAAGGGATTTATTTCCTGTCTTACAGCAAGTGGTGTAATTTAAATTGCAGTATCCTGCACACATATGGTTCGTCTTCTTACCCAGTACACATGTTGCTCATCTTGATCACTCATCCCCCCTTCCTTTTATCAAACTCATCGCCGTTATTTTCCCCTTTCGTTGTACCTAAATCCTCTAATTACATATGCCTGCCTTGCACCTGTTGGTTATTGCCACAAAACTCTGCTGCTGCCATAATCTTTAGCCATAGAATGTGGCCAGGATCCATTAAATGTTTCTAAGAACAGTCATAAGTGTCAAAGCAAATGAACTGAATACAGCTGAGAAGTACACTATGCAGTCTCTCTCTCATACTGTCTGTTAAGTACTGTGTTTTACTTATTATGTAATGGCACCTTGGTAAAAATTCTGTGTTAAATAAGGTTCCTAAAGTGTCCATAAAATAATGTCTTTAAATGTATCTTATTATTCTTAAAGTCTGTTTTGTAACTGGGCTTCTTTCCCTGGGTACCCACTGAAAATAGGATTTTTGCCCAGTTTGACTAGCCAGATAAACAAATGCAAAGTAACAAATAAGAAAATAATGTATTTGCAGTTTTTTTGCTTAGTTGGTTGTTTGGGTGGTTGAAGCCAAGGGTATGTGATATGCAGAGCATTTGCAGGAATTTCAGCAGACATTCGCAGTGGAGCATGCACGTGCTTACTTTTTTTTTTAAACTAATTTGTAGGCTATATGCCTGCACTCCATTGGCTCATTATTTCCACCCTTTGTGAGACGAGAAATAGAAATCCCATGACAGGGCAAGAGCCTTATAGCCCATTTATTCCCATCTGGGTAGCTTTAACCCATTCCTTCTTCCAGGTGTTGAGAGTCAGGTCTCACCAGCTTGCTGGTCCTGTTTAACTGACATCCCCAGAAGTGGCTTACAGGCTCCACAATTATTGTTAATCACAGAAGGACAAGCTATGCTGTCCATGCATCTCAACTGTACAGATTTTCGCCTCATGTTTTTGGTCCATTTTTCATAAAATCGTGGTTTTCTGGCAAATTTGTGGCAAATTATTAAAGACTGAAGTTAGAAAGTAATGACAGATGTGTGAACTTCAGACTTCATACCCTTCAGAAAATTCAAGATAATGCATAACCTGTTATTCTATCAACTGTCTAAGTTTGTAAGAACAACTTCTTCTTTCTGCTTTTTCTCAGTCAGGGGTCGCCACAGCGGATCACCTGTCCCCTCATGATTGGCAGTAGAGTTTTAGGGTGTCGAGTTGCCAGCCCGGCGCCCAACCTTCCACAGAAGGCACACGCACTCACGCCTAGTGCCAATTTAGAGTGTCCATTCCACCTACAGCATGTCTTTGGGATGTGGGAGGAAACCGGAGCACCCGGAGGAAATAGGGAGGACATGCAGACTCCGTACAGAAGGCACCCCAGCTGAGGATTGAACTGGAGAACCTCTTGCTGTGAGACGACAACGCTAACCTCTGCACCAACTTCCTAAGTTTGTAAGAACAATATTTAAAAAGTGTTCCTATTTTTGGGCCTTTGTCCCACTTTTATTTATGGCTGTCACATGTCTCTCTGGTCCAGTGGTACATCAGCTATGCAGTATGGGCCAGATAGACTCCTTCTGGAGGTGGATGTCCACCCTGTGGTAGGTGTCACCAGTGCAGCAAGATGGATGTCTTCCTCTCCTCAGGATAAACGAGTCAGTGCTGGTTTTTCATTCCCATCCTCTCCATCCATAATCTCCAGCACCCACCATGCTAATCTTCCATGGGTCGGTTGACATATAGTGATGGCTTCAATCATTGATGCCAGGGTACTAGGCATTTATTTCCCATAATGATGTCACAGGTGATCAGAGCATTTGTCTAGAGTTACACTGAATATGGAGATCATAGCTGAACATGAACAGGGAGGAGTACAGTACATAGATTGCTGCCACAGTCTATGACAAATGGAAGTGTTGAGTGAGCATTGTTACATTTTGCTTACTGCGTGTCATGTTGTTTTGAATCTGACTTGGAGCTGCATTATAAAGTCTGAAAAAAGTTCAAGTGGATCAGTGTACTACCCCAGTTAACAAATGCAATGAATAATTATAATAAAAAAAAAACATCAATAATAATTTATTATTCAACTTTTCACCTCTTGAAAGAGGAGATGTCCCAGACAAGAATTAGTTTAGTCTTTTGCAGTGGTTCTGTAATGTGGTGAGGACTTCTGCATTTTTCTCCTTAAAAGTCATTTCTTGATTGGCATTACATTTGTCTTCCCTATAAGAGAGATATGGGACCTGACAAGTGTACTTTCAGCAAGTGCCATTTAAGTGAAGTAAAATATCTGAAGTTCTTTATGATGTTAATGGATTTTGCAGTTTTCCCCACTGTTGTGTGATCATTGAAATAGTATATATGTTTGTAAGTTAGGGTGTCCCCTCATGTGGGGATGGGGGTGCAGAAGACTTGACTACTACAAAAAAATTACTTTAAGATTTGCTAGAAGTGGTTTTCATTTATTTTACTTCACTTAAAAGGCACTTACTGAACTTGCGTTGAGTGAATGTACATGAATCCACGAGAGGGACTGTTATTGAACAAAAAGATTGTCTTCTTTATATTAAGACGGTGACAAGGGGAACAGAAGCAAGAAAGATGTGGTAACTGTGTTTGGGGAAGCAAGTGTGCAATTGTGTAGGTTCCATTTACCTGTAACAGTAGATGCTTGTAGAACATACTGCCTTACTGGCATATGGGTAGTAGTGCCCTCCTACCCTCCCTCTGGCAGTCTGTCAAAGCTAAGAACCAATCACCTGAGCGGCCCAGGATAGCCCTTCACACTCAAGGACAGAACCCTTTCAATTTTCTCTAGGGTCCAGCAAAAAGAGCAGATGGAAATACATGCTTTGCAAACACTTACTGTTCCAAACCAAAAACCACACACACACAAAAAAACCCCAACAAAATGATGCTGAACCAAAACACAGCAGTGACTCCAACAACCAACTATATACACCAAACAAAAAGGCGATGGTGCAAGGGTACTGCCAGTAAGGTAGTGTGATGAACATCTACTGTCACATGTAAGTAGAACTTGTACAATGGTACTATGTTCAACCAACACACTGCCTTTGACTTCCAAGATGGCTGCACACTAAGTAACAGCTTAATTTCAGCTCTCACGGTGTGAAAACAGAAATTCAGAAAAGAGATCCAGTGAATTTGTCTTTCTGCGTAAATTTCAGTTACTGGCTAGTAAGTGCACTATCTGGATAACAGCAAAAATGAAATTTAGAGGACATGGAAGAAAATCACCCACAAAAGGTGAGGAGAAAACACTGGCTGTGAAGAATCCTGCAGCTTTCAGCAAAAAGCAGTTTAAGCTCCACCTTTGGTGCAAGATGTGAATTCCAGTAATCTAGAGGAAAAAATAAGTCAAATATGCTCTGAGCTGAATAAAATAAATGACAACACTGAAGAAGTATATCGACTCAAGTAACAAAAGGCTGGGAAAAAATGGAATAAGCTTAAATGACTATTCAGATGATCTGATGGAGTTGCAAAAATGAGAGGTCAAAATGAAGAAAAGGCTGTCAGAGTATGAGAATGCTCAAGAAGAGATGTAAAATAATAGAATAAGAGGGCAGAGCACTTAGGGAAAAGCAGAGATTTCCTGCTGTAAAAGAGAAACTGGAAGGAGCAAACTGTATTAGTTTTCTGAAGGCATGTATAAGCAACTGGACTGGTATTCCACAACAGGATATGTTAATTGAAAGGGTGCATCATGTGTATGCTCCAAACCTGACCATAAGAAAACAGCCAAGAACTCTAATACTAAAGATGCAATCCTACCAGCAGAAAGAGTTGATTCCTACAAAACTGTGGTAGAATGGCAAAGTGCTAAAAGTTGGAGACAGAAGAGTATTTGTGGAAAATGATTACTCACTGTACACCAGGCAGAAGAGGAGTAAATTTATTCCAGCAATCAGGGAGTGTCAAGAGGCAAGTGAGATTCAAGTTGCAGTATCGAGCTATCTTAAGAATACTTTTTTTCTGGAGGGTCAAATATTATTTTTGATGCAGAACATGCTAAAGAGGGAGTACAAAAGTTTGCCCAATAAAAACTGAGCTATCAAATATAAGGGGATTCTGCTTCTTATATTTCTAATAGAGAGACTATGCATGTGAAACCTGTTCCAGTGTTTCAAAGGATATGCTTGAAAGACAGAGAAACGTACAGGAGTTGATTAGAAGAATCAGGAGTATGTTGGAAATTAACCAGAGACTGGAACTGGTTGTAAAGATCAACAGGAAGAAAACCAGCAAGTGGAAATTAATGAATAAATGTGGGATTACAAAGCATCAATCACATTTGCGAGATACAGAACAAAAACACTTAAGTGCTGGACTTTTTTAACCTTGTTTAACTTGCAGGGGACTCCAAAGCATATGCCCTACTTAGTGTCATTAATGTTTGGAAGAATATGAAGGAGAGGGGAAGAGGAAGGAAAGAGGTAACTGTAAGTAAAACAAATTTTGTTCTTAACAGAATTTTTATAAAATGTGACATATACTGCATGTTATATAGGAAAACATTTTCAGTTAGTTTTGTTTGTTATAGGGATACTACAATAAACAGGTACCCTTTCCCCCTTCTTTCTTTCTTGTTTAGTTTTAAGAAATGTAGGAACTGCAGTGTAAAAAGAGAAGAAAGCAAAGCCTGGACAAAAGCATGTTAAAGATAATAGACTGTAATCTTAGGTTGATGAGATGAGAGGTTGTAAAAGTATACAGAGCATGATATAAGTAAAATTGATATGCTTTTTCTTTTTTTTCCCCCAAAATCTCTTTATTTCAATTTTCTTTTTTCAAATAATAACAACAATACGGTAACTCAAAAACACGAATAAACAATACAAATACCTATCTAAAGAAAACAGACAACAATCTTGTTCCGAGAAAATTATATATATATATATATATATATATATATATATATATATATATCTATATATATATATATCTATATATATATATATATATATATATATATATATATATATATACATACACAAGAAATCACTACACCGTCAAGTAAGTATGAGAATTCTTATGTTCATTTGGTCTCATAAGGGATAGTTAGAATGGGAATAGTCTATATATAAAGTAAAAATAGAAATTTAACCATTTATTTGTATGTTTAGGGAAAATATCTAGTTACACATATTTTTCTTAGTTTTGCATAGGGGAATGACTGGATTATGGCACTTGGCTTGATCTAACAAGTTTTAAGTAGAAGCAAATAAATAAAAGAACATTGAATGTAAGTTTTCCTTTAGCAAATAAATGGTCATACTGGAAGTGATTATTATTATTATTTTTACCATTGTGGACATCATCATCATCATCATCACTATTATTATTGTTTTTCAAAAGAAAACAGAAGGTCCTTAGCTAGAAAGCCTGTTCTAGCTAAATGGAAAATATTCTTTCCAGCAGTTCGGTAATCTGGAAAGTGGTATGAAATCCCTGAGTTGCTGGATTACCAGAAATCACATATCCAGAGAAGGTTTTTCTTATTTTATTTATTTATTTATTTATTTATTTATTTTGCCAAACTGCTTATCTCTGCAGATTTGCATTGGCTCTCATGTAGTCCCTTGAGTATCCTGGGATTTTGCAGTCAGTTTCCCTGAAAGGAATCATATGCTTAGGCCCCACTCAGTTTGTCTGGCCTTCTGTATGGATCGTAAGTTTTTACAATGGAGAAGGTGATGGTGTCAGAGCTTCTCCAGATGACCTAAATGTTCTCCTGGAAAAAGCTTTTCTTAATAGCAGTGATTTCTGCAAGAAGGATTTGTGTTTTTCAGGTGTTAATTTACCAACACTTACAGATCTTCACTTTCAGAAGCATGTCTTTGTTTATATCTAGGGATATTTCAGTTCAGTTCAGGTACTGGTCTGCTTTCCACAGTCGAAAATCAGTGTGTGAAAGTTGTTACATACTTCAAAGACAGGGATTACCTGTGACCAAATAAATCTTTTAGATGTGTTCTGCTATCCTATTAGATATTGTTAGAGCAATTAAAGCAAATCACTGTCCAGTACCATCAGGCTCATTTTACTGCAGGTGTTTCCACGTGTATTGCTTATTTTACAAGTCTTCCTACTTCTCGGTTATAAGCAAACTTCCTTCAACACTTCCACGGCAATTGTGTCTGGTTTCATGCTGTTTGATAGCCAACAGGTTTTATGTATCTTTACTTGGATGACTGTCCAGTAAGCTGCTCCTTCTCAGGTGTTGTGAGTATGTCAAGGGGTATGATTTTTTTTCTGTTGTATTTGGGCTTCATAATTAATCAGGCCAAGTCCAAGCTTGTGCATTTAAGCTTGGCAGGTTAACTGCTTTATGTAGGCCAAACCATCTGTGTGATGGCAATGTCATATCTTCTTTACCAGGTCAGTGCTAGGATACCATCTTGTTTTTTTTAACTGTTGGGGTACAGAAGGTCTTCTGCTGGTGTAATGCAGTTTGGAATAAAATGATGGATATAAGATGACCTGATCCATCAGTGAAATAGAGATTGGTACTAATGTAGTTGGCATGTAGAATTCAACAATATTAGCAAGAATATTCAGTGCTGTGAGTATAACAGTAAGTAAGCCCTTGTGGCTAATGATGACTGCACCATGTACAGATGACTTTTATCCAGCACTGATCTTATTTCTAGTGTCACCTAGACTGTCCATTCGTAATAGCTGATGTTGTTTACTAGCCAGTAGTTAAAAACTCCCAATCATCTGGACAGACTTGTGGGTACAGATCCGTGTATCATACTTAAAAGAAAGTGAACGGACTTTTGATTTCTATACTTTTTAGTGCTGGGTTTTTATGGTGAGCTGCATTAATGGTGATGGGTTTTTATGGTGTTTTGTTTATAGCTTAGTGTAGATAGAAATGCTGAATGTTATGTGCAATTAAGGCACTGTCTTATTGTGTCTTAATTAATCTACATCCATTGTAGCTGAAAAAGTGCTCTTGTAGTCCAGCCCAGTTGCCTGTCAATAAAAACAGTAAAATTAGCAAATAATATCTGATGTGAGAGAGAGAGAGAGAGAGCATATCCATGCATTAACAACTTTTATGAGCTTCAGATTTCCCAAGAGCACAGACACTATATTTATCTAATGAACCTTCTATACTGAAACATGTGATAAGTTATTTTAGATGTAGATAGATAATGTATGCACCTTTCTATCAGTATTTTGCACTCTTACAATAAGTCTTGCATTGGTGTAGATCTGATAGTTGATTATGACAGAGCCAACACAGTCATTTAACCAATAATTTCAACCAAATCCCAGCGATGTTGTGCAGTCAGCTCCTATAACCCACTCCTGTGATTTAAACTGTGCATCTTGTAAGTCAGAAATCTGTGGCTGTTGTGTTTTGCTCTCTGGGTAGGGTAATGGCTGGTCAGAAATCTTTGGTTGTTGTGTTTTGTTCCCTGAGTAGGGTAATGGCTAGTCAGAAATCTGTGACTGTTGTTTTTTGCTCCCTGAGTAGGGTAATGGCTAGTCAGAAATCTGTGACTGTTGTGTTTTGCTCCCTGAGTAGGGTAATGGCTAGTCAGAAATCTGTGGTTGTTGTGTTTTGTTCTCTGGGTAGGGTAATACTAGTCAGAAGTCTGTGGCTGTTGTGTTTTGTTCCTTGGGTAGGGTAATGCTAGTCAGAAATCTGTGGCTGTTGTGTTTTGTTCCTTGGGTAGGGTAATGCTAGTCAGAAATCTGTCTCTGTTGTGTTTTGCTCCCTCAGTACCGTAATGGCTAGTCAGAATTCTCTGACTGTCGTGTTTTCCTCCCTGAATAGGGTAATGGCTAGTCAGAAATATGTGCTGTTGTGTTTTGCCCCCTGGGTAGGGTAATGCTAGTCAGAAATCTGTGGCTGTTGTGTTTTGCTCCCTGAGTAGGGTAATGCTGGTCAGAAATCTGTGGCTGTTGTGTTCTGCTCCCTGAGTAGGGTAATGGATGGAACTGCAGTGCTGTCTGTTTTTATTTATTGATGTTGTTCTTGTGATGTTAGAAAAAGGTGGCTGGATGGTAGTTCAGTCTCAATCTGACATATGTTAAGTCAGTCACTCAATCTTCCTCAGTTGCTGACATCTACAGAGGCTGTTTCTACACTAAAATTTGCTAACAGTATCCCCTTACTATACACCTGCAAGTCCAATACACCTTTCAGTCTTGTTACAAGTAGCAGTAATTCCATGTTCTGGGCTTTTTCAGATCTTCATCTTGTAAAGGCCTATCATAAGGAGCTGTCTTTTTAAGTAACTGCAGTACAGAAATAACATCCTGAATGTCATAATAAGATGAGCTGTTTACAGTGTAATAAAGGAATGACATCCTGAATGTTGTAACAAGATGAGCAGTTTTATGCCTATGAGTCCTTGTTGATACAGAATCCATAACCACTTACTGTGAACTCTGACGTGATTTATTTATACTTCTGTAACTGTAAAGGTGTTAACACTTTGATTATTTTATCAATTTTATAAAGAATGGATCTACTGCGGTGGTGGTGCTACGGTAGCGTTGTCGCCTCACAGTTAGATGTTGCCCGTTCGATTCTCAGTTAGAGCGTCTTCTGTGTGGTGACATGCATGAATGGGCGTTCCTTCGTTGAAGGTTGTGCGTTAGGCCTGGCAAGCCAGCACGTAAAACTCTTCTGCCAATCATTAGCGGACTGGAGTTCCGCGGTGGCGACCCCTAACCGGGAAAAGCCGAAAGACACAAACAAATAAAGAATGGATCTGATTATGATATTAGCATCAGAATACATGCCATTTTCTTCTCTGTACTGCTGGGTTTTATATTTATGTAGAGTCAGTGGCAGCCTGTAGACTTCAGATCTGATATTTTTTTTAGATCTCTTTGCTTGCATTTTAGATTGCCAAAGAAAACTGAGTCCAGAGTTTAACTAACAAGGGCCAGTCTGGCTGCGAAATGTCTTTCAACTGTTAGCCAAGAATGTATAGAAAGTAAAAAATATCACTTAAAAGTCAAATCAGTGATATTATAAGCATGCTTGTTTGGTGTGCATACAGAAGTATTTAATTTATGATCTCAGTGAACCACTGACAATGTTTCTCCACCTTCCTAATCAGCTCCCTTTCATTCTGGTTAAAGACACTTCTGTGTGTATCAGCACTTGCTCAATAATCCACAGTTCAGCAACCTGCAAGTGTTAGGTATTTATTTGTTTCATCAAGTTTGTTGCAGGTGTAAAATTTTTGGGGATGATACAGACATAAAAGTCGCACAGACTAGTCTTGTACTAAATTTATGCCAGGGCGTCCAGTGTTACACTGACCTTGTTTATGTTGGTTTGCAGTGGGTGGGAACATCGGTTCATGATATTTTGTCATGGTTTTAGTTCAGAAAATCTCTTCCTGCTGACTTCCCGAAAGATTCCTATAAATAGGTTAGGACAGACAGTTCTTGTCATTTTAGGCTTCCCATTAGCTTGTATTGACGTGTGTTTATATTATGGAAGATGTCAGTGTCTCCCTATGCTTGTTAGCAACATAGTTTTGAAGTGTTAAGCCATTGTGGAATGCATGCAGTTTCAACATCATCACCTTTGGTATGCAGTAATAATGTACAGTAGTTTCCAAGAATTACACCATGTCTCTCACATGTATATATTGTTGATTGCCATCTGTTTAAACCAACAGGCATTGACACCAGTGTCACCACCCCTCTGCCCTGCATTAAGTAGCCCTCTGCTGTTTTGTCCTTTCTTTTCACACAGTCCCAAAAGCTAATATTACAGGTTACCTGTACCTTTCCACTTACTCCAGTCTCTCTCTGTATTAGAAACAGTATATGTTATGGGCACCTGTTGCTACGGGGAAAGAGTTTGGACACATTTTCTTATTCACTAACAAGCAAAGAAATTTGGTCTTTTTTTTTTTTTTTCTTTTGAACTGCAGATGTACACATTTTGAACAGGTTGAGAATCTCTGAGCACCTGTTTGTTGCTCACAGCTGCTGGTTTCATATGCTGGCGCTCCGGCAGTTTCTTTTCTATTTTTAATGTTTTCTTATTTGTACTGCAGCCATGCACACAAATTTTACTTACCTGGCTTACCTTGCAGCACAGACAGAAAATCGTCTTTTCAGGGCAAAGTATTATGCAAATTAAATTACTATGATTCAAACAGTAATGAAAATTTTTCCAGGCTTACTTATAACAGGTCCTGTAGTCTTCCACATTGCTATTGAAATTTCAATTCCTTTGTTCAACAGTAATTTTACTTAGATGATCTGGGGGTTTTGCACTATCCTGCACTAATTGATAGAATGATTACGGAGGACTGTGTAAGTGAGAGATATTTGATCACTAGGCTGTAAATAGGATATATGCATTGTACCTTGGCTGTATTACATTAACTTAGAAAATGTTATGAGAGAGAAAGACATGAAAACACATACACACACTTCAGAACGATTAAGAGTGGTAACCAGGCTCTGAAATATACACCAGCAATAAATACTTAAAAAAAATTAAAGTCGCCTGTGCCTCCCCCCCAATCTCTGAGGCTGTAGTAAATCCATTATACAGTAGCAACATCAATCAGACTTGCTTCCTCCGGTTCCTTTTTCTTCTGGACTATATCACTATCTTCATAATACTTCCAATCAGGTTTATCTGTGCTTTCTTAAGACAAGAGGTTGTATGGAAAATTATGCTTGTTTTTGTGTTTCTGTCTGTTGGATAGAGAGGAGAACTTTTAGAACAACATGGTCTGTCAGGAAACTTTGAAGTATGTTTTAAAACACTATCAGCATGCAAAGTTCCAGGTTGTATTCTTCATCATTTTTATGACTGAATTGCACACACCTGTATGATGTGAATTCATCAGCTGTATCTTGCACACCTGAGCAGGTCACAATGTGTAATGTAGTAAGAGGCTTCACATCCACTAAAGGAAGCAGATGTTGCAAGCAGACGTAGACCAATGAGGCATCCAGTCTGTCATGAGAGCTTTCCAAAATCTTTGCCTCTTCTTTCTTTACTGACAAATAAATTTATAATTCTGTTATTCAAGAACTTTACCTCGCCGTTCCACGTGTTTGTGGTGAAGAAGGGCTTCTTCATATTTTCTTTTGAAATTTATAATAACCGATCTTCATTTGGCGTTTTTACACTGGTATTGCTGGTTTAGAGGATTATGGCGTCATGCAAGGTCCTACAGATATATACATGCTTTCTTAGACAGTGTCACTGTCAGAAGCTTAAGCAGTCTGAGCATGAATAACAAGCTGATCACACTTGCACAATAACATTCTTTGTAAATGTTGCCTGGACCCTGCCCGTCTGATCATGTGCAGTGCTGTCATTAGGACACAAACAAGGCACCTCCTGCCTTCCCACATGCAAGTAGCTCTCTTATAGTCTGATTTCTGACTGCTGTTCCAAAATTGAAGAAGGCTTCATGTAATAGCCAGTGCATAGCATGGTCATGTGATTAGGACAATGTGCTCCCTTTGTGACCTAAAGAAATATACTGGCTCATATAGAGATGGAAGTTTCTTACCATCAAAAGTATGATAGCCCCAGTTGAGTTTGTGTAGCAGTGTGTTGTAAGATAGGTGGGGGCCATGTAATCAGGAGCTACTGGGCCTTGGCATTGGATGTATGCTAGTGCTGTTTTATGCTTGACAGCGATACAAAGAACAGTAAAGCAGCAGATGGTGTTCAACGTTTTTGCAGCTGCTTGTGAGCTGAGGCTGAGCCAGTGAAAAGTGGGAATGTGCATTCCAATCTGGGAATGAGCAGGATCTTGTCAGTAAGTGAACAAGCATCACGAGGCGCTGACAGTCTAGTTGCTTTTTAAGCCATTTTCAGTTCTCCCAATTCCTTTTTTTTGATGTAGCCAGTATGTTTGCAAACATTAAAGGTAACTACAAGCAGATACCTACATTTCCTTATAAGTTCACTGATGGCCATTGAAAGAATGTTAGAAGGGCTGTGGGAAGGGTCACATGACTCTAGGGCCAATGTTAACATTTTGGGGGCCCCCAGCAAATGTCAAGTTTTGAACCTTTTGGGCACTTTTAGTCCAAGTATCACCCTGTCACTACCACTTTCCTCCTAAGCAACATTTTAGTTCATGCTGCAAACTTTTAGGAGTACTGCACTCATACTGACCTAGAGCTACAATACTCTTAGATTACGGCAAACCTGTGTGCCACACTATGATGGTCCATATCACAAAAGAACATTCACAGTTATTGGCTTTTAATAGCAACAGTGATACATTACAATTCTTTGTAGAGGGCTGGACTTATGTGAAAAAGGTGCCCTAAGCACTATCTACTGTTTCATCCTCCCCAACACACACACACACACTTGTGCAGCCTCCAGTGTTCCCCTCTGTTTCCCCCATCTTGACTTCCCTCACCACTGACATTACTTTTTTCTTCCTTTTCTCAGATTTTACCATAACTCTTTCACCTTTTTAAGAAACCATAACTTTTTGTATGTTCTGAAGTACATTTTAAATTCCTTTTGTACACAACCTTTTCATCCAATGATTGCTTCAACAGAAACAATGATTAAGGAAAGAAATTCTGTGTTGCTGTTCAACTTCAGTTTCCGTGCATCTTTTCAATACACCTTTGATAACCAAGACAGCGCAATAATAACCATTTAAAAAATTACTCAATTAAGTTGGACCCAAGCAGGGTTGCCAGATATCTCTATTTGAGCGGGACTGTCCCAAGATCAGCAGCCTGATCCCAAGTCCCACACTACCTCTTAAAATCCTGGTGAAACAGTAGGCTTGTTCCACATTGAACAGAAGAGGCTCCACTTTGTGATTTTTGATTAGCTTGTATACCGGCATACGAGCCAATCAAAAATTGCAAACCGGAGACACTTCTGTTTAATGCGGATAAGCATTTTTTTTTGTCACTTAGTGTGAAAGACCTTTTCTTTTTTTTTTTGGTCTTCACTTACAGTCCTTATCTGTCCTTTCAGAAATCTGGCATCCTGGACCCAAGAAGCCATAAGATTATAAATGCTCTGGGATGGTCTAATGGTGGCCTAAACAGAAGTCATGAGTAAGAAAAGGGTTTGCCTTTTTTTTCTTTCAAGGAAGACATAAGTCATGCCCAAGGTTTAGTGTTCAAAGTTGACAAAATAGCCCACATTAAACAAGCCAATTGTTGTGAGGATGCACATATCTTTTTTGGAAATGTATCTGCTTCCCTAATCCCCTCCAAAAAATGAGACAGTCACTGCCTGTGCATCCCTCTGGTGTCAGATTGGGATGAAAGCAGAGGCTCAAGTTGCCACAGTCATTTATTTCAAGTGACTGCTGTCATACATATACATTGCATGGCTCCTCATCCCTAACCCCCAAAGGCAGCTGCCTGTATAAGTGCCAAATGTGTGATTGTCAGGAAAGTGAAAAAAAATAATGATTACAGTAATGTATTCCACTTTGCTGCTTCTAGACAGTACACTGCCCATGCACACGCTATAGTAACCTTCTTTGTACACCTCAGAGGTCTGTGAAAAAAGTAACAATGACCACACTGTCCCCAGCCCAAACACAATTTATAATGACCTCCTGTGTCACCTCTAAGGTTTGACTGTAATGAAAATTAAAAAAATAATTACCACACAACCCCCCCCCACACACACACACAAAAAAAACCTATAGAAACCTTTTGTACACACACACACACACACACACACACACACACACACACACACACACTGAGAAAGGGTGGTTTTAGAATGGGATTGGTTGACAGCAGAGGCAACCAATAAGTCCAAGACAAAATCCATTTATATAGTCTGGGGTGTGTGTGTGTGGGGGGGGGGGGCATCAGACTCCTGGAAGATCTAAGTGTTTGAATGTCCTGTGAAATGTTTTATGCCTTACTTTTGAAGTGCAATAAATGTTATTTACATTTTTACTGATACCCATAAGAGTAGCGTGTGTGTCCTAGCATTAGTGGGTGTGTGCACAGATAAAAATCAGTTCTTTTTTTTACATACACAAACAAGCATATACTGCGCTATCTTCTCTATGCAACAAATGTAAGAGGAAACGCAGTGCAGTTTCGCCGATAAGCTGTTTAAAACTTTAATATACGAAGTCAACTTACACACACATAATAAAATATATAACGAAAACTTTTCGTCTATATTGCAGACAGGCAAAAAGAGTTAAGTGCTTTCACCTACTTCACTTAGGCTTCATCAGAACTAATTTACCCTGAATTACTATCATTTAAATAACTTTTTTGGCGCCAAAATCCTTTGGTGCATTTAAAGTCATATACACACAATTCCTAAATAATAATGTTACAACGAGAATTTATACTATGTATATTATAAATTATTATACATATATTCAATAAATATATATTTTGCAACTTGTTGATGATAAAATAATAATTTATGTTGGGACAACTGCCAAAAACCTTCACTGGACTATTGATAAATTCATCAAAAAATATGTCTTAATAATAACAAAATATTTTACATTTAAAAATGTTATAATATAAAACTTACAAACTCAACTAGTTTTCATACTACATACTAACTTATACTTGATGAGTGGTAAAAAATGTTTGTAATTGTAATTAGTGGACAAAAAGGTTACATATTGAAATATTATTTTTTATAATATAGAATAACCATTTCAATAAATATATCATTATATTAATAATTAAATAAATAGATAAATGAATATATCAAAATTTAATGTATGTTGTATAAATGAACTATTGATGAATTTTTATAAAAATTCTTTTAAAAAATGCTTTTTTAAAAAAATGCTTTTTTAAAAAATCTCTTAAAAAATATTTCTTTTGAAAAATGTATTTAAAAATGTTTTTTTAAAAAAAAATTTTAAAATAATAATGGTTTTAGTGCAATAGTATCGTTCAGACCGGGTTCAGTGGCCGCATCTGTATATAGTTGCCACCATATTTCTTTATAACTTAAACTCTCCTTTCTGTTGCCTCCTCTTGTATTAATCTTTACATGTTCCAATATCCCAAATCTGAAACTATGCTCCTCACCACTTTTTTCCACATGCCTATATAAGGCATTATTAGTGTCCTTTCTCCTTATGCTATATACATGGTCGTAGATCCTCTTTTTAAATGCTCTCTCTGTTTTTCCAATATAATATGCTGTACATTTGGAACACTTGGCCAAATAAATCACAAAAGGAGTATTACAATTGCCTTTAACAAACTTAATAACAGTTTTGTTTATATTGTCAAGAATCACCTCAGTTTCTTCTGTTAATGCCCTACACTGATTACAATTACCACACCTAGTGGTGGCTCTTGAACTCCCTTCACTTATCTTCCTGTCTTTTATCATATTCCCTGTTTCTAATATTTTTTTCAAATTATTGGTCATTTTATATATAACTAAAGGTCTTTCTCCCAATATTCCCACCAAGTTATTATCTGTTTTGAATATCCGCCAATAATTTTCTATAATTTTCTTTATCCTGTTAACATGTGGTGTGTGTGGAAGTATACAAGCCCTTTCATATTTATTAGCATTCATATTCTTAACTCCACCTTGTTTATTTCTCCCTTTTGTTACAACTGAATTACCCAATAGTGGAATGCATTTTGTACCCCATTGTGTGATGACATATTGTTTAACATCCTCCACCATTTTAACATCATACTTCCTTTCCTTAAAAAGTTCTGTAACAAATTCCAACTCTGCTAACATCTCTTCATATCTCGACGTCATCCTTGCTACTCTGATACATTGACCCTTGTATATATTGTACAAAAGCTTCTTTGGGTGATTGTTAGTATATTGCAAATAGTCATTTGAAAAAGTATTCTTTCGATATATGTTGGATTTAAAACCCATTTCATCATGGGATACAAAAGTGTCAAGATATGCTATACCATTTCTACTCATTGTGTAAGTAAATTTCAAAAAATCATTACTACTGTTAATAAAAGTAATAAACATATTGAAATCTTCTATACTTCCTTTCCATAAAATGTAAATGTCATCCAAAAATCTTGTGTAGTGTATGACATTTTGGAAAATATTATTTTTGAATAACACATCATCCTCCCAATTCAACATAACTAAATTTGCAAAAATTGGTGTGCTTGCAGAGCCCATTGCAACTCCTTTGCTTTGCCTAAAATATTCCCCTTCAAATAAGACATAATTATGTTCCAAAATTAATGTCATACATTCCATAATAAGGCATATTTTGTCCCACTCAAAATTTGTGTATCTCCTTATACTATTACAAAACATGTCTAGTCCCTGATTTTTAGGGATACATGAAAACAAGTCTATGACATCAATAGTGACGTATAAAATATCACTTGTATCAATTTGTATGGGGAAATTCGAAAGGAAATCCCAAGAATCTTTTAATAGATGGGGGATGTAGTTATATACATCCTTTAACCAGGTATCAATAGCTACTCCAAGGGGAAATGTTTTTGCTTTACTACCAGAAACACTTGGTCGAAACGGGGGGTCATCAATATTTTTATGTACCTTAGGAATTCCTACCAATATTGCTAACATAGGATATTGTACCTTTAAGAAATTGTAAATTTCATTGTTAATGCGATTATCTATCCAAAATTCCTCCAGGTAGGAATCTATCCTTTGGTACGCAATATTTATTTGATTCAAAGAGACTGATTGGTAATTACCAGTCTCTGTAAGAAGTGTGAATAGTTTTTAACTATATTCCATTCTGTCATAAATCACTATTCCTCCCCCTTTATCTGGTTTCATAATAAGTATGTTATGATCCCTTCTAAGATCGTAAAGCTCTTTCCTTTCTTCTGTAGTCAAATTATCCTTATATTTTCTTTTATGAATTGTATTTAGGGACATTTACAAGTATAGGGACATTTACAAGTATAAAAATACAATTCATAAAAGAAAATATAAGGATAATTTGACTACAGAAGACAGGAAAGAGCTTTACAATCTTAGAAGGGATCATAACATACGTATTATGAAACCAGATAAGGGGGGGGGAATAGTGATTTATGACCGAATGGAATATAGTCAAAAACTATTCACACTTCTTACAGAGACTGGTAATTACCAATCAGTCTCTTTGAATGAAATAAATATCGCGTACCAAAGGATAGATTCCTACCTGGAAGAATTTTGGATAGATAATCGCATTAACAATGAAATTTACAATTTCTTAAAGGTACAATATCCTATGTTAGCAATATTGGTAGGAATTCCTAAGGTACATAAAAATATTGATGACCCCCCCGTTTCGACCAAGTGTTTCTGGTAGTAAAGCAAAAACATTTCCCCTTGGAGTAGCTATTGATACCTGGTTAAAGGATGTATATAACTACATCCCCCATCTATTAAAAGATTCTTGGGATTTCCTTTCGAATTTCCCCATACAAATTGATACAAGTGATATTTTATATGTCACTACTGATGTCATAGACTTGTTTTCATGTATCCCTAAAAATCAGGGACTAGACATGTTTTGTAATCGTATAAGGAGATACACAAATTTTGAGTGGGACAAAATATGCCTTATTATGGAATGTATGACATTAATTTTGGAACATAATTATGTCTTATTTGAAGGGGAATATTTTAGGCAAAGCAAAGGAGTTGCAATGGGCTCTGCAAGCGCACCAATTTTTGCAAATTTAGTTATGTTGAATTGGGAGGATGATGTGTTATTCAAAAATAATCTTTTCCAAAATGTCATACACTACACAAGATTTTTGGATGACATTTACATTTTATGGAAAGGAAGTATAGAAGGTTTCAATATGTTTATTACTTTTATTAACAGTAGTAATGATTTTTTGAAATTTACTTACACAATGAGTAGAAATGGTATAGCATATCTTGACACTTTTGTATCCCATGATGAAATGGGTTTTAAATCCAACATATATCGAAAGAATACTTTTTCAAATGACTATTTGCAATATGCTAGCAATCACCCAAAGAAGCTTTTGTACAATATATACAAGGGTCAATGTATCAGAGTAGCAAGGATGACGTCGAGATATGAAGAGATGTTAGCAGAGTTGGAATTTGTTACAGAACTTTTTAAGGAAAGGAAGTATGATGTTAAAATGATGGAGGATGTTAAACAATATGTCATCACACAATGGGGTACAAAATGCATTCCACTATTGGGTAATTCAGTTGTAACAAAAGGGAGAAATAAACAAGGTGGAGTTAAGAATATGAATGCTAATAAATATTAAAGGGCTTGTATACTTCCATATACACCATATGTTAACAGGATAAATTATAGAAAATTATTGGCAGATATTCAAAACAGATAATAACTTGGTGGGAATATTGGGAGAAAGACCTTTAGTTGTATATAAAATGACCCATAATTTGAAAAAAAATATTAGAAACAGGGAACATGATAAAAGACAGGAAGATAAGTGAAGGGAGTTCAAGAGCCACCACTAGGTGTGGTAATTGTAATCAGTGTAGGGCATTAACAGAAGAAACTGAGGTGATTCTTGACAATATAAACAAAACTGTTATTAAGTTTGTTAAAGGCAATTGTAATACTCCTTTTGTGATTTATTTGGCCAAGTGTTCCAAATGTACAGCATATTATATTGGAAAAACGGAGAGAGCATTTAAAAAGAGGATCTATGACCATGTATACAGCATAAGGAGAAAGGACACTAATCATGCCTTATATAGGCATGTGGAACAAAATGGTGAGGATCATAGTTTCAGATTTGGGATATTGGAACATGTAAAGATTAATACAAGAGGAGGCAACAGAAAGGAGAGTTTAAGTTATAAAGAAATATGGTGGCAACTATATACAGATGCGGCCACTGAACCCGGTCTGAATGATACTATTGCACTAAAACCATTATTATTTTAAAATATTTTTTTAAAAATAACATTTTTAAATACATTTTTCAAAAGAAATATTTTTTAAGAGATTTTTTAAAAAAGCATTTTTTTTAAAAAAGCATTTTTTTAAAAGCATTTTTATAAAAATTCATCAATAGTTCATTTATACAGCATACATTAAATTTTGATATATTCATTTACTTATCTATTTAATTATTAATATAATGGTATATTTATTGAAATGGTTATTCTATATTTTAAAAAATAATATTTTAATATGCAACCTTTTTGTCCACTGATTAATTACAATTACAAACATTTTTACCACTCATCAAATATAAGTTAGTATGTAGTATGAAATATAGTTGAGTTTGTAAGTTTTATATTATAACATTTTTAAATGTAAAATATTTTGTTATTATTAAGACATATGTTTTGATGAATTTATCAATAGTCCAGTGAAGGTTTTTGGCAGTTGTCCCAACATAAATTATTATTTTATCATCAACAAGTTGCAAAATATATATTTATTGAATATATGTATAATAATAATTTATAATATACATATAGTATACATTCTCGTTGTCACATTATTATTTAGGAATTGTGTGTATATGACTTTAAATGCACCAAAGGATTTTGGCGCCAAAAGAGTTATTTAACTGATAGTAATTCAGGGTAAATTAGTTCTGATGAAGCCTAACTGAAGTAGGTGAAAGCACTTAACTCTTTTTGCCTGTCTGCAATATAGACGAAAAGTTTTCGTTATATATTTTATTATGTGTATGTAAGTTGACTTCGTATATTAAAGTTTTAAACAGCTTATCAGCGAAACTGCACTGCGTTTCCTCTTACATTTGTTGCATAGAGAAGATAACGCAGTAGTGGTTTAGTTCATTTATTGCAACGTTGTGTGTGTTTCGACAAACAAGCATATGCCATAGCAATACTAGTTTTCCACTTATTTCAGAAAATAGCAATACATTGTGCAACATTGGTACAGCCACACCAGATCAGTGACTGTTGTCTAGCAGTCAGACAGAAGCAGAGAAGTCACTTTTATTTATCTCATTGAGTAGTAATGCATATCTGTCACTGTCCCTGATTTTACAGACCATCCCTGATTTTGCCTCATAATTTTGCTTTGTCCCTCTTAAAAAGTTTTATTTGTTGGTAAAACATTTAGAATTTCAGTCAACAAATCCAGAGATTCGAGTTTCATACCTCTTATTGTCCAAAACTGCATGTTGATGCAAAATGTGTTATTCTATTAACTTTTTAAGTGAATTATAGAAATATTTAAAATGTGTTTTTGATTTTGAGCCTTTATTCTGCTATTATTTTTAGCTTTGCCCCAAATTCTTGAGCAAAGAAGTTGTGAGTTATAGTATCTCGTGTTATGCCAGTATTTATAAAACTTATTGAATGAGAAAATCATCCGTGAAGACTAGAAGCATCAGCTCTTCTTAAAGTCCAAGGTATGCAGTGAGATTGGTCACTCTGGGCTGCTGATCCCAAACGCTTACCTTGCTCATGTTCTTTATCAGCTTTATCCTAAAAGGGTCATATTGCATTTCTGTTCAGTTAAACACCGTAATCAGAAAATTAACATATTTTTAACCAGCAGCAGCTATTATGGGGCTGCCACTCCCTTAAGGATGATTAAGGGGTCCTCCTGCACCATGGATATTGTAGATAACCATAGCTGGTTATGTTGTTAGTTTTAGTGGACAGAAGGTCCACCAGCAGGATTTAACTAAGCCAGGGGCACTATTTCAGTGGTAAAATATTTAATGGAATTGTGAAACCTGTTGTTTGACAAGTCACTGTTACTATAACCAGGAAAATCTTTGAATCTTAAAGGAGGTATATAAATAAGAGTTTTTATTACCCACCTGGCTTATTAAGTACACAAGATTGCTGTACTAGCTTTTATTGGTTTGACTAACATGTTACAAAATATCAAGACAAGGTAACTTTACTGTGATTGGGGGGCACCTAGGACTAGAGGGCCCCCAGCGATCCCAGGGTTCTCTGGTGCCTAAAGCGGGCTATGCATGACTGTCATATAGGTGTTAGTGGTGCTGGTGTGTAGCTTGTGGTGCTTGATGTTATCAGACACTTTTCAGGCCTTATTGAAGTCAGCCTGCAGTGACTGTTAGATTTCAGCTTTAGATTTAACAGACCTAAGCAGATCCAAATCATTTGCATGAAGTTATCACATTGAATTCCGATCAGTATAGTTCATTATGAGGATGTTCAGGAGTAATAAAAAAGTAGAAACCTCAAGACTGAGCCTAGAGGGGGCTACACTTCTGTTTTAACCAGTATTGAAAAGGACACCGTTGAGGCTAACCCTTGAAAATCTTCTAGTAAGGTAGTTCTTGTACCTGACAAATGACCCAACAGCAAAGACCATCTTTATTGTTTGTAAGAGAAGGATTCTGTGGTCTGCCAGGTCAAAGGCACATCAGTGGTTTACAAAAGGAGCAGCAGCTATTTTATAGGTACTCTTCCATCAACTAGTCATTTAATCACTATTTTAAGTACCCTGACCTAGGAAGTGTACAGTCAAATTAAAATAAATAGAGAATAGTCCTCTATGTATCTACTTTAAGGTAAAGTTGCAGTTACAATGTCAGTAAGTTATGTATTTAAAAAAAAAAAGCGTTTTAGAAAAGACTGTCAAAAAGATGTGCCCTAAACATGTTCTCTTCTGTTCTGGTCGCAAATAGAATGCCCTCAAGACACCATAGGAATTTTTATCCTTATGTCACCCATCTCCACCACCATATTTATGGTGTCAACCAGCACCCCCTGCCAAAGTAGGAAGCCTGTAATGCTGGGATCATGGATACATGCTTCCCCACACATACTCCTTGGACATAGTGCTGGCTTTGCTTGACAAGCTGAGCTGCTGCCTGTCCAGTCATGTGTCAGTTTTCCTGTCCTGTGGCAGGTGTCCCTCATGCAGGAAGGCCTCAGTATAATCTTCCATCAGGACGGGTGAACTGGCACTGGGTACTCCCATCCATCCCCCACCAGCTCCTCTAGTGCCCAGGCCACTAACTGAGCCAGAGTAAGCTGAGGCACATTCAGGGCTTTCTACCTTGTGGGCCTCAAGGTTATCTGACTTTAGTAGCAGTACAACACAAGAAGTATAAAGCTTACCATTCCAGAACTGTCTGATAAATAGGACTTCATGCTTTACCTTGGTTACTCGGTGGAGTCATACTGTAAGTATCATGAGACCGGCTTACCATTTCATATTATTCAGATTACTTTCAGGGTGCCACTTCTGGGAACCTATCTGTTGTGCTTGCTGCCCTGTATCATGTACATGGCATACCCAGAATGATACCACAGTACAAGGACAAAATGATTGACTTCGACAACTGGCTAAACTTCTGGTGTCATTCTAAGGGGATTCAGTATCTGTCTGCTGGGATAACATGATCGACAGACCACGATGCTTTGCCAGAGATAGCCTGCACCTGTCATCCTTGGGATTCCAGATACTGGCTAAGGCTCTTGCCACCCTATAGTGTCTTTTTAGGCAAGGTTCAAATGACAAATTCACCACCATAACAGGTACAAGCAAGTAACATCTGAGAGTAATGCTACTCAGTGCTAGAAGTCTAAGCCTCAAAATGTGCTCACTTGAGGCATTCCTTAAAATGGAGAACACTGACATCTGTGCAGTGACAGAGACCTGGTTCAAGACTCCAGAGAGCAGCCCTGCATTACCAGGCTGTAATTCATACCACACCTTTCGGCCACCTAATCTGGACCGAAACACTAAAGGTGGAGGCGTGTCCATATTCATTAAGAATATCCACACCTCCAGGCTAGTTGCTCAGCATAATGCATCCAAGATTATCCAAGTGCAACCAACTCTGGGCAAGACCACAATCCAGATTTGTAGCTTGCTACAGATCCCCCACCATGCCACAGGATTCCCACTCCTCATTTCTTGATATACTGGAAAATATTAGGGTAATGGGCGATTTCAACTACCCCACCATTAACTGGAAAAACTACTCATGTACCAACTCTTTTGCTCAACGTTTTCTGAAATTCATAAATTCCACTGCCTTGGATCAATCTAGCCACACCCCCACCAGGGGCAGCAATATCCTAGACCTGGTCATTATCAACATGGGCGACCGGTGTAGATCCGACCACAAGCTAATCACCCTAGACATCTACATCCCACCCCTACCCCCCATTAGGGAAACTACCATAAAAAATTTCTCCAAAGCCAACTTCATTCTTTTTAAGACAGAAGTGGCAAACTTCACGACATCCATGCAGACAGACAATAGAGGTACGACTGTTGAATCCTACACAAATGTACTTTATAAGCACTTACATGAGTACATGGATCGTGCTATCCTCCAAAAAAACTAAGCCAATCTAGTGGTCCCCTGCCATAAGCAAACTCTACAACAGAAGAAAAAAACTGTTGCAAAAAAAGAGTAAAATACCATGATTGGAAGAACTCCCTGGTCAGCCTCAGTAAGAAGCTGAGATCCCTCATAAAATCCTCCAAATCTAGTTACGAAAACAAAATTGCCACTGATTCTAAAGACAACCACAAAGCATTCTATAGCTATGTCAAGAATCTCAATGGCAACACTCAGATCTGCTCTGAGTTACAGCACAATGGCACTAAATATACAGAACCAACTGATATTGCCAACATCCTTGCAGATAGGTTCAGTGCTAACTTTACCCCCTCTTACCCCCTAAAGGGCCCATCTCTGCACCAGAAGAATGCAAAGTTCCTGTAATCATGGCTGCACAGGTAAAAACCACACTCTCCAAAGCCAAGAACACAGCATCCATGGAACATGACAACATCCCAGGCTGCGTTCTACACGAACTATAGAACGAACTAGCACCCCACCTACATAACATGTTCAATCATAGCCTCACCTCAGGCTTTGTGCCCACTGAATGACGCTCAGCGACGGTTATCCCACTCCACAAAGGGGGAGCCACCACGGACCCCGGGAACTACCACCCCATTAGCCTGATAAGCCTGGTCTGTAAAGCCATGAAACGTATCATCATGGAACTTATAAACAAAGACATTGGTAATCTCCAAACTCTGGACCCCACCCAGTTCGGGTTTGTAAAAGGCAGATCATGTCTCCTAAACCTGATAGACTTCTTTGAAGCAGTCACCAAAGCCATAGACGAGGGTAAGGTGGTTCACACAACCTGTCTAGATTTCGCCAAGGCTTTCGACAACATCTCCTACTCTGGAATTATAGATAAACTCACTAAACTAGGTATAAATCCGTATGTCACAAGATGGGTTGCCAACCGGCTCACTGACAGAACCCACACTGTGAAAGCAGCAGACTCCAAATCTGACTTAAGACACATGACAAGTGAAGTACCACAGGGTTCAATCCTGGGTCCTCTCCTGTTTGGTATCTAATTTTCTGAAGCACAGGCTAACACAAAAGGTCTTTGGCTAATGAAGTTTGCAGATGACTGCAAAGTAGGAGCCATAATCGAAACTCCTAATGATGTGGACATCCTACAAAAGGGCCTCACTGAGACAGATGCCTGGTGTTAAAGCCATGGCTTTAAGCTCAATGCCAAAAAGTGCATTGTCATCCCCTTTGGTAAAAACTCTGTACCTATGAACCACCACATAGGTGGTAGTCTACTTAACACTGAAAGTATGATAAGAGACCTTGGGACACAGGTGAACAATAGTCTCTCCTTTGATAGTCACATCGCCATAGTAGTCAGGAAATCCTTCTACATGGCACACCTCATCACAAAAGGTTTCTCATCCAGGAAAAAAAGAGGTCATTGTTCCCGTCTACTCATCACTCATTAGACCCATTATAGAGTACAATGCCCCTTTTGGTATGTACCTCACAAGACATCTACAACAACTGGAAAGGCCGCAGAAGTACCTCACAAAGAGGATTACCGGCCTCAAACAGATGCCCTATGCAGACCGTCTCAAAAAACTCCAGCTTTACTCTGTTGCATATCGCCTACTCAGAGGCAATCTCTGCCTAACATACAAAGCTATGTCAAACCCAGAGCTGTTGGACATGCTCCACTTAAAGAAGTCCTAATCCCTCTGAGCTACATGCTCTAGGGACCTAAACCTTGTCACCACAATAAACAGAACATACTGGAGGGATAGATTCCTGTCCCAGAGACTTCCCATACTCTGGAACAAACTACCTGTCTATATCAAATAAAGCTCCTCATTAGCATTCTTCAAGAAAAATCTTGATGATTGGACGGGAAATAGGAAATTCACCCCAGGGATCACTTCTGTGGCTCTGCTCGACAGGGGCACAGGAAAATAATTTTCTTGGGTGGCAAAAGCCAGGGTACCTTTTTGGCTAGGCTTATATAGGCCCTAGGGCCAACAGCCTAGTACCTACCTATGGACCTAGGTATTGCTTGAGTAAAAGATACGGCTATTGGCTCAGTGGTCAGCATTTCCTTTAATTCTGTATGTAGTTTATCAGTATGGGAGATGAGCAACTAAGTTTAGACCATACCAGACTCCACTTTTAATCATCCGCATATGTCTAACTGATAATATGTTTTCTGTGATATGCAGTGTAGGTTCTCTGTCATTTGGAAGATTTTGGCATGTATGTAATTGTTTCTATGATTTTTGTTCCTCATTATTCTGCTAAGAAGATTTTGTTTCAGATACTTGGTTAAAATGCCTCATGTCACCAGTGGTCACTGCAAAGGAAATCTCTTTTTTTTTTCTGCTGCAGCAGCATTAGAGTTTGATAAGGAAGGTATAGAGACCACAGCCTCCTGTATAACCAGCGAATTAGCCTTCACAGAGCATTTAAGTAGTTGAACACAAGCTGTTCTTTCCCATACTTTTTAGAACTGAAATGGCAGTTACACAAACCATGTTTGTTTAACTGTCCTAGACCTGCTTTTGCCTTTCCAAAATAGTGGCTGATTTGTATTGTTCTCTTTACTGGTGTTGATTATAAGTACAAGATCACCACACAACAGGTCATACATCAAGGGATACTGACCTTGTAGTTAAAATGCAAAAAAAAAAAAAGTGAGGACCTTAAAAGAAACGTGATCAGATGATCGGTTTGAAGTTGTAAACACTAATTTATAAGCTTAGCAGAAAAAAGTGTTTTGTACACTTGATGGTAACCCATTGTCTTAGTATTAGTGTAAGCATAGTATTAAAAACAGTAACTTTGATTTTTTTTATATTTTTGTAAGCATTTTGTTTGTTGTGTTTATAACTGTAGTATATCCATGACATACAATCTCAGGTAAACAGGTTAATAATAATAATAATTTTTGAGGAATGTAAACGTAAATAAATTCTAAACTACTGATTTCATAAGATCTGTAACTCCAGAGACGTGTTTCATGCAATTCTTAGAAGTCTGATGCGTTTTATATTGTTTGAAATGGATGCAAATAATTACAGTTGCACATTTGGAGTGTTCTGTCTTATTATTGAGAGACCGTGTCATAGAAGTCCATAAATTTGTTTTTCAAGTGAAGTAAAAGCCCAGTGTGTCCATGTACTGTTAATATATTAATATTAATTTTTGTGACATTGTATGTTTATAAGACAACAACTCTTTAACAAAATTAATAATTAAATTCATCTTTTCTTTAAAGCTTCAAGAAACTGTTAAGCGAAAACTGGAAGGAGCACGGTCACCTCTGAATGGAGAGCAACAGAATGGTGTATGTGACAGTAGTTTCTCTCCAACCACTAAGCGTATACGAAAGGATGGGCCAGGGTTGGATGCCACTAACTGCTTTCCAAACAACCTCCCGGTACCATCAGTCTCCCCTCTGCATCATTTGGACATCAAGCCCACCTTACCTTTGCAAAACAGTGGGACTCATATTAGTGGACTGGATGATGCGGACAAAAACAGTGGCGTGTCAGACTTAAAGGTTCCAATAAATGGCAGTGCTGAGTTGGAGGAAGGCTTTAATCTTGTCCAGAGCAAAGACATGAAGCAAGAACCTCTGGGTGACTGTGTATGCTTAGACCCTTCAGATTCTTCCCTTTCAAATCAAAATAAACTTTTCTCTGACATCAATCTCAATGAACAGGAATGGCAGGAATTAATTGATGAATTGACGAGCGCAGTTCCAGAAGTAGATATGCAGGATTTATTTAATGAGGATTTTGAGGAGAAGAAAGAACCAGATTTTGGTAGGCCAACAGCAGATACTCCACTTCCTCAGGAGTGCCTAAGCATCAAGAGTGATTCAGCTCTGTCTCCATTTCCTCATGTCCCAGTAGGGTCCCCTCAGGTCAGACCAGCTTCTTCAGGTCCACAATTTTCTAATGTATCATCAGCTTCCATCATCTCTTCAGTTTCCAGTGCTCCACCAGCTCCAGTGACTCCCATTTCCCCAGCAAACTATGCAATTCCGTCACCTCAGACTCCCAACCAAGGCCAGGCCCAGCCACAGTCACGACCTGGGAGTGGTTTTATGTTGAACTCTGTGCCAGGTTCTGGATCCACTGCCACACCTGTTTCTAATGCTGATCTGTCACCAGCAGAGCAGCTCAAACAAATGGCAGCTCAGCAGCAGCAAAGGGCAAAACTTATACAGCAGAAGCAGCAGCAGCAAAGTCAGGCATCGAGCTGGTCACCTGTTGGGCCTCCATCTAGCCCATTTGGCGGAACATTTAATGCAGAAAAGCCAAGTAGTCCTATGATGTACCAACAAGGATTTAGTAACCAAAACCCTGTTGTACCTGCTGTGGCGAACAACCCACAGAAACCTGCTGTAAATAACTACCTCCCTCCAAATCACATGACTTTAATGAATCCACAAGCTGACGGTTTAAGTCAAAGTACTGTGAATAAACAAGCCAATGTACCATCCTATGGAAACACTAAGCGTCTGTCACACTTTGGGGCTGAACACGTAGGTCAGAGAATAACCCCTCCAATGGCAAATGCACACAAGAGTCCCATGATGCCATACATGACGCAGCCACAGCAGGTGGTCCCACCTCATCAGATGTCAGGCCAAATGGTACATTTAACTGAGGAGCATAAACGCTTGCTTTTGATGAAGCAGAAAGGACTGCTGACCCAGACCATGCATTTTGGAGCCATGCCGCCTCACAATCAGGTAAGAGAATGCACAGTTCGTAGTTTGTGCCAAAGTTTTCATCCATTGCTGTGTTGGGAATGTATGCAGGTACCTTAATACAGATGTTGCTGATGCTGGTTTGGAAGGTGTTGAAAGTAATATAGACTGTTATGATATGAAGCAAATTAATTTGTAAGAGGACTTGTAAGCATATACATTGTTTGGCATTTTTATGGTTACATCTTTTTAAAAGACCCACTGTACAGCAACTTCTTTGCATCTGCTTCTCTATGCTAACTCAGTAGATTGAGGTGCTTAGTTGTTCAACAGTATATGGACTTTGGAACCAAGAAGTCCTGAGCTCAATATGTAGGAAGTGGAATATAGTTATTTTTTGAGATTACAATGTGGAGCATATTCTGGGAAAATGTAGTTGTGTATCAACTTTATTGTCTTGTTTTTTCTTTGAGGTGTTCTGAGTAATCAGTTTGGCATCAGCAGTTGACAAGATATACTACATTAACTTGCTACAAGATAATTTAATTTCAGTCTAATGTATGACAAAGTGGAGTAAATCAGCAACCCTGTAATAACCGGGAAAATGTCAACCTGCTACATTCTGTCACTGTCGCATCTCATTAATGGGTACATTTGTGAATGGATTAAAGAAAGATGTATACTTGGATTGGTAGACACTTCTTGTTTCAGTTTAGTTATCTGCAACGGAATGCAATCAGAAGCAACCATTGGATAAGCCACTTGTCGACAGAGGGCACTGCTTGCAGTAGGCTGAAGACATGCTATGGTCCTCGGCCACTCCCTGTTGTGACAGCGGCAGGGGAGTGAATACTGTAGATACTATGTTGGTTCAAGTTTTGTATGTAAGCATATTGCAGGTCTTTTTGGGAAAAACCAATAGCAGTGACAGCAAAATTTCATCTTCTGCAGAAGTGATATTGTCTTCTTGCTTTGTTAACACTGTTCAAATATTTATTTAATGCCTGTTATTGTTGCATATTTACAATTTTACTAGCTAAATTTGTTACTGGTGCTTCAGAGAGTCACAGTACTGCCTTGTTTTAACAATACAATTGAACAAAGTGCTTTAAAGCTTTTTTGTTTGTTGATTCTTATTGTAGGCTACTGAAATGTTCCAGATACTGGTACATCAATAATTATGATATATAAGTGGAAGCTGATTGAACATAAGCACTTCCCCCACTTCAATATTTCTGCATGTAATGAAATGCAGCTTGGTAACTTGCAGCCTTCAGTGACTATGTATACAATCTTATGGATTTTTTTCAGTTTTTGTATGCTGCTTTGCCAGTTGGAAAAGCTCATTCTTAACTTAGATTGGACTTTTCAAGGTGCGTACAAAAAAGTACTCTCTGGCATTCTTATTAATGAAGGCTGCTGTATTTTTACTCATCATTTTATTTTTGTTCCTGTGTATTTGGAAGATGGAGTCATTTCAGTATATGTAGGACTCCAAGAAGATACTTACTATGTCCACATCTTTGTAGTTGCGTGAAATTCTACAAAAGTGTCTTGAAATTAGCCGTGTAGACTGTTTAAGCAGACTTTGAGTCCCTACTGTGCTGTGCAGAAAGAAACTCTTGATAGTATGTTACCCATGTTGTTGTATATTCCTGTGTGGTGTTGTAAAGCATGGCTTTCAGGAACTTGTCCTTGAATGAGCACCCTTCTACCGAAGAACTGACATCTTTACTGAAGCTTTTTATGCCTGGTTTATTTAATTGCGAATAAATTCCAGTTTCAGTACTGTTCACCACACTATGCACTCAGGCTGTAGGTGCTGAGGTTGTAGTAGATATTACTTTACCTTCTGAGCTATTATATGCATAAATAGATTATAAATGACTTTTTCCTATATATTGTTTGGCACTGTGGATGATGCATTTTAGTTCTAGAAAATTCCAGAGGAGATAAGGTGTAATGATACAGCAGCCACATCTGTTCCTGCACAATACTATTGCACATAGAAAGGGTGTTTAGCTGACATCTTAAGACTTTGAGTCATACATTTAAATAAATAAAATCAGATAACTTAAAAGTTTGTTTTTATGAACTATTCCATCTACATCTCTGTGTGTACACTCACTGGTAGAGGTTAGTGAGATGATTTGCAGATCAATATGTACATTTTAATTCCTAGTCAGGTCTGGTGGTGACTACAATCTCTCCCAAAGTGTTTGTGGTATTTACGAAGAGCATCCGGGCTTTGTAACAAAGAAAACGTATGCACAGCAGCTTGTCTGCTAGCAGATCTCATGATATTGTAACATGCTGTGTTGGCTTTTATAATAGCTTTCTTCTGTTAGTAGGAGCCACAGTAAATGTATGGGAGTGAAACATCCAAGAGTCTGAGCATACTGCAGAGTTGTTGCTTTGCTTAGCGGGCTCATTGCAGTTATCTTTTACAATTTAAATGGATTTAGTTGGAATGATATGCCCCATTTTAATTAGAAGAATTCAGCTGTTTTTTTTTTTTTTTACTTTCATTGGCTCAGTTCCTGTGTTGTAAACAGCCCAAGCTTCAGGAGTCAAAATAGTGTTCACTCTGTCCCAAGACGTTCTTATTGATGCTTTTTTCCAGCACTGTGTTTTGTCCCTCTGTGATTTAGTATTTCTTTGACTGATTGTTTTGAAGTACAAAAAGCAAGTAGTACTCATATGTGAACTTAAAGGGCTATATAGGAAAACAAGTTTAACTGGTGCTGCAACCTACAACAAGAATAGCATAACCATTGTCTCACTAAAACAGTTACACCTGTACTCATCTGCCAAATGTGAGAGTAGGTTGGACAGCAGTTGCTTTAGGATTGTTTTCATTTCTGAAATTAAGTGGTATGCAGTTGTAGGTGGCCAGAGCTAGCTTTTGGAAGAAGCTTTCACTTGTTGCCAACTCAAAGGTCGGTCCAGCCAGAGATAGTGCATCTTGGTTACACTATTTTAGTGAGTGTTAGAATGAAGAGAAATTGAGTTTATTAGTTAATGAGTGGAGCAGAGATGGAGTGACTCGGGTTTAGTGTTGGAAGAATAAAAGTGTTTGTTGCTATGACAGGAAACTACTGTGATTTCTGGTGGGACAGACAGTGATGCTCATGAGCTTGTGACAAAGAATTGAACCTGTGCAGTGAGGTCTGGTGTCATTTGGTATTGTGCAACGAGTTTAACTTGCCTGATAGAGTGTATTCCATGTTTGAAATCAGTACTCCAAACTTAGTGCTGTCCTTGACTTGGGTGATGAGGCAAACGACAAATATGGCTGATTTTTAGCTGTAATGGGACTTTATCCAGAGATATTTCAGTAGGGTGTTTAAATGACTATGTAGAGGCCAGCTGCCCTCCAATTATCTCTGTTTTTGCACTTAAGGATTGTGATAATGTAGTGAGTTACAAAGTTGCAGGTTACAGACATCTTCAAGATTCTTGGCAGTACTAAGTAACATGGAAGACTTTTTTCTAATGGTCATTGTATGGCTATTAATGAAGTCAGTGTCAAAAAGTTGCGGAAGTCTGAATGTGTTTTCTTTTGCATCTGGCAGCTCACAGAAGAGTAGGGTAATTTGCATAAAGTGCATTCTCAGGCCCTGGAAGGTGAAGTGTTGCATCATTAATAAAAAGTGAGGAAAAAAAAGAGTAGGCGTAGGTACGGAAACATGTGACATTCCAGCGTAAAACAGGTCTAGCTCTGAGTTAGAATTGTCATGCACAAGTTAAAATGTTCTCATAAAAAGGTGACTGAAACCAGCAAAAGGGGTACATCCCAAAACTAAGTTGCCTTACTCTGTGTAAGAAGACTGAATGGTCTACCACACTAAATGCTGTCTACAGGTCATTTAACACTGCTCCTGGAATTGCATTTTCAGTTTGGCAGAGTGGGTACTGTACACTTTTCCATGCTTTTGGTGAGAAAGACCTTACTTTTCTGTGTGGTGTAGAAGATTAGTTTTACGTATTTTTGTGTCTTTGTCTGACTTTATTTTTCAGATTGGCCAAAAATCATGGGGGGGGTGAACGTAGTGTACCGGTGGCAAGGCTGTGAACTGTGGGCATTTGAAGGCTGATAGCATTATATTCATGGTAAGGGACAGTTTATATCCACAAAATTTGGATTCGGAAATATTCTCTCTCCACCTCTTGACACAATAATTCTGAACAAAGCCAAAAATAAAGGGGGGGGGGGTCAATGGCACAAAATCATGGATAACTGGGTCATGCTTTAGGTTAGTATGCATTTTCTGAAGGATGTGAAGTCTGAAACACAAATGTCTGTCATTGTTATAAGTAAAAATGTGGAGATTTTGCAGAAATCTGGATAGTTGAGAGGTATGCTTAAAAGTAACAGAGGTTAACAATTGAAGTAAAAACTGGACACATTTCAGGTATTGCTTTACTTTTCCAGTCAGTCAGACTCTAGTGATGGGGGCAAGAGCTAGCTGGAGGGGCTATCATTCAGACAGCCATGCATGTTGTTTGGTACCCCGCAGTGTGCCTCCATTTAGTTTCTTCCAGGTAACAAGGAACTCTCATTTCAGGTGCCTGACCACTATCAATACAAGTGACCTGAGGTGATGGCCAGGTAGGATCATAACTGTTGTGTGATGTGTTTTTAGGACTAATTTGTATACTTTTGCATACTGTTAAAAAAGTGCTACCTCCCATCCTAGGTCATAGCCTACTTAGAGTTATTTGAAGTACACTCAGAAGGTCACTGCATTGGTCATTTTTAAGCAAGGACTGAGTGAGTCCTAGAACTTGTGGTTTATGTTCAAGAATTCAAGTCTTCAGGGAAAATTCCACTTGTTGTTGAGACTGCTGGCTTTCAGTATAGATATCTGTAGAACCTTGTATGTCAGTGTGGATGTAGTTAGACTGAAAGGTATGGCAGGAAGTTTTGTGTAGAGAGGTTGTTGTGAAGAGCATGGCTACACTAAGATGGAATGCTTGACTAGGTGGACTATGCAGCTGTATTACAGGGAGGATAGCATGAGCACAGCTAGACTCAGGGTTTGTGTAAACATATCCTGATATGATAAGCTTTAAGATGCAGATGAACCACCATGCTAGGGTTTTTGAAAGGTATGTGAGTGGGTGTTTTAATTATTCAGCAAGAGGACTGAGTATCTGAAAAGTTTGCTATTTGTTTAGGAGCAGGTTGGCAGAAAATATTTTGACCATTCATCTGAGAAAACATTAAGAATAACCCAAGCAAAACAGGTGCAGGAACAGAAGAAATACTAATAGAGTGTCCTGTGCCTCCTGAGATGTTACTCACTAACGGGTAGCCAAATTTTGCTGAGTTCTAAGAACGGTTACACTACTGTTAGTATGCCCTGCACCACAGCTACACTTTTCTTTAGCTTGTCTACAGTTGAAAAGTAGGTATTCCCTTCTTTAAGTATGTTGGGGCTGATTAGCTGTTTCTGAAAAAAAAATAGTTTCACACTAGCAGTTTCTTGGGGAAGAAGGGATGGTACTGTGTGCTTCCTTCTGTTTTTTTTAAACTCTAGAGATGTGTCTCCTTTACGTTTGTTAGTATCCCTTATGCACTTTGCAATAGACTCACAAAAGGCCTTGTATGCGGCTATGCAAAGAGGTTGCCTGCTCATTCTGTTTAGTGAGTCTGAAAGAACTATGTTCCATCCAGTCGCTGCTGTAAGAACACAAACGTGTCAAAATAAATGCTTGCTTGGCCCAGTGCTTGTACAGCCTAATCAGGTGTTAGGGATGAGGAGTTTTTTATTGCATGGTATATACATGGCTACTGGTCTTAGCTAATTAGTTTGAAGAAGACCCATAATCAATCGCGTTCCTGTTTTTGGTCATTAATCAAAATTAGCTTTCTGAGCTCCAGTTGCCTTCTGTTTTATCTTTGGAATGACAAATAGAGAAACAGACCATGATAGCATTCTTCATCTCAGTGGTGATCCACCCCTTGCTTTGTATCCCTTCCTTTCACCCGGCTGGAAAGTATTTTGGCTGTGAAGTTGCTGTACAGTGAATGCGCTTCTCCGGGTGCTTCAGAAACATCCACCACATCTCACTCTATAGGTAAGTTCTTTATTGAAGGGGATCATGTTCTAGCCATTTCCACCCACCTCTTTCCCTCCTGTGAAAAGAGAGGCATCTCTCAGACATTCTGTCCTTCACTCTGTGCCCAGTCATTTTTTTAACACCTAGACTGAATTTTCACTTGTAACATAGGCAAACTTACATTTATATAAAAGTAATCAAGCAATATTAAGAAGTTCACATTTACAAACATTATACATCACATGTGCTGTTATATATCCTATAATCTAGACAACATTACATAAATTATCCAGTTCCTGCCCTCTCTTAAACCTCATTCCTCCTGGAAAACATTTTCTGCATGTGTTCTCACAATTTCAATGTTATTTCTATGTAATTTACTCCTACACTTTTCTAAAGATCCCCACCTCCTGTTCTTTTATCTCTGTTACAATTTTCACTACTTCAAGTGTAATTAAACTTAACAAGGCTTTACTATGTCTAAACAATTCAGGTCATGTATCCCAGCTCAAAAAAAATCATTTCCTTAGTTACACTCATTGGCTTGCTCAGTATTTCCGAAAGAGTACTCCATAAGGAATTTTTGAAGTCAGCCAACTCACTGCACTCCCAAAACATATATGTTCCCAATTACCTGTTTCTTCCCGATCACACATTCAATATTTTTTGGAGTCTACTTGGGGTTTTAAAGTATCTAAGCAAACACTTCCAGGCAAAAATCCTAAATCTTGTAGACTTTCTTGCATATTTGAGAGCCATACTTATGTTCTCCTATTGTTTCTTTGTGAATTGCATGTGTAATCTCTCTTTCCAATCTTTATTGACCTGTTCTGATTGATTCCTGTAGTTAGCATGCAATATTTTATATGCCCTACTAATTATCTCCTTTTTAAACAGCAGCTTCTGTTCTGGATTCAATCGACAACTCAACCAGTGCAGATCTTTCATTTAGGATTCCCCTATCCTTTTCTGTTTGTCTGTACTTGGATATCAGTCCCTGATAGGATTCCCCTATCCCCTTTATATTTGCTTGTACTTGGATATCAGTCCCTGATAGGGAAGGCAGTTTCTAGCTTGCAATCCAAATGTCTTTTTAGCCTCTTCCCATTCTATTACCTTTCCCTCTCGAAGTATTTGTTCCCAATACTTTGGTTCCTTTGCCAGCTTTCTCTAGTAAGTTCCAGCCTCCTCTTTTCTATTCTGTGTACCACTAATTGCAGTCATCCCTACCGGGAGACTGTCTTTTCTCCAAACCATGTTGGCTTAGCTCCTAGTATACTTTCTGCCACTTTATGAATATAATGTTCTGTATGACTGTTGTTATTTTCCTTAAGGATCTGTTTCCAAAATCCCATTCTTTTCTTATTTCTTGAATTACTCTCCTGCTTCATCATCATCATCATTCCTTTCCACTTTGAATTGTAGCTTCTGCTTTGTTACGTATACGATCCTTAATGGCGTAGCTCTATGTGGCCAGTCATTCTTATTGGTTCTTCCAACTGAATCATCCAGCCTACTTCTGTCTTAGAATTAATGCATTTGTTCTGCCTGTGTAGCCTTAAACAGTATAGGGGAGAGTTGAGTGATGGTGGGCCAGTTTTCTAGGTGGCATATTTCTGCATAAGTGCTTAATTTTCTGTAACACCTCTAGGATGTGTTCTTAGCTGAGCACAGTGTGAAGAAGACACTTGCTCATGGAATCATCTGCTCATTCTTGAGCAGCCATGAATCCTAGGAATAAGTCTTTCCTGCTCAGGCCCCTGGTTTCCATCAAAAAATCTTGTGGTTGAATAGGCATATCTCCAGACCTGAACATCATCTTCCTTCCACATGGGATGGCTGAGCTGTCAGTGGTCACTTCTTTCCTAAACTCCACCCTTGCTGGCTCCTCTCATTCTAAATTTACTATAAAAGCTGGGTCATTCTGGTAATAGGTCAGAGTGCTGTCCCTCTGTGCCACAGAACCAGCGCGGTTGTGGCTTCTAACACAAACCCGTTTTACCCAGCCTTGATTTTCTTCATTCCCTGTCCCTGGAAGAATTGTTGTTGTAGAAATCTTAGGACATTTGCCATTTCTGATGTTTTTTCCCAGGACACAACTGCCCAAATAAGGACTGTCCTGTGTAAAGAGGGACAGGTGGTAACCCAATGTCTAGCAGATCTTTGTAATTTGATCTCTGCTAAGATCAGACGGCACATCTGGCGGTTCTTAGTCCTTATTATGATGGGGTGTAGCTTGCAAGATCTTGACTACTGCTAAGTTAGCACGCGAAACAAATGCAACTGCTCGGTAATTTGAGCACTCTGTATCAATGCCCTTTTTTAGGATTGGGATATAAATTGGCATTTTCCATACTAATGGCCTCTTACATTTTCCAAAATTACCGGTCAGTTCCAAGAAGCATTGTAATGGCATCATTTTGCAGGATTTTAAGAAATTCAGCTGGAATTACATCACTTCCTCTGGCCTGGTTATTAGCAGGACTTTCTGGGACCTATTTAACTTCTTTTAGGATGATGGCTCTAGGTCACAGAACATTCTATCCTGGGAAAAGGTGATGTCAGCATTCTTCTTATGTAGTTATTCTGTATATTCTTGCCACCTCTAATATGTTCTGCTTCTCTTAGTTCATTCCCATCTTTGTCTTTTCTCATGCTTTTCATAGGATCATAAGCTATTGACTCTACAGGCCTCTTTAAGCCTAGCCAATAATTGCCATGCTTCCCAAAAATATTATCCACATTTTGGTCCCATAGTTTTTTGTGGGGTATATATAACTCAGAAATGAGTCGTCAGGCATTTACAAGGGACCCCTCTCTAACAATGCTAAAGACAGGTGATGGAATCGAGCTCTGTACCACAAGACCTACAGCTCACAGTCTCAACTCTCTGCACAAGCTGCCAATCTAAAATTCTTGTCGCATCCAGATCAGGGATTCGAGCCATGCACCTGTAGCTTCTTAAGTTGTTAGTTAACCCACTAGGCCATCCCTGCATTTTATGGACATTTCCCTTAGTATTATCATCTTTTTGAATGGATCTTTTGTCTTTCCCATAATGTCGTATTCTAGTTCTTTGCACTGCTTATTTGAATTTGCCTTCTTATCATTCCTTGCTGTTCTGTGAAACTTTGCAGTAAGAAGGTGACAGGGCAGCACAGTGGCACAGTGGCTAGTGTTGTTGCCTCATACCAAGAGGTTCCCAGGTTCAATTCTCTGCTGGGGTGCCGTCTGTGTGGTATCTGCATGTCCTCCTTGTGTTCATGTGGGTTTCCTCCCACATTCCAAAGACACACAGTAGGTAGACTGGAGACTCTAAATTGGCCGTAGGACTGAGTGTACATGTGAGTGTGTGGTGTGGAAGAACTACTGTAGCAGGGATAGCCAGCCAGTGGAGCAAACCTCAGGTCTAGGTGATTGTCACTGTTGAAGTGACACCCTGACCCCATGTGCCCATGTGCAAAAATGGGGAAAAGGAGTTGTGGATGTATGGCTGGATGGGTCTGGGTACAACCAGCTCCCTGGGTTGTTTTTGCTGACCGTGTAGAGGTCTTCCATCTCTGACTGCAAAGTATATAGTCAGTCTAAATTTGGAACTGTCCACCTGCTAACTGTCTTGTGTAATTCTAGAATTGTAGAATTCTACTAGTCGAGGTCCTTTTTTTGGTGTTATTTCAGAATGTTGCTGCAGATCCTCATAAAACTGGTCATCTTCCTCCTCTTCAGCATCAGTAGTTCGAGCATACATGTATCGCTGTAATGTTGAATGATTTGTCTTGTAGTCTGATCACTTTTAGGTTGTAACCAAGCACTGATTTTGATCCTGTAAATCACCCCTATATAAATTAAATTTGTGGGTCACATTTGGGATGCACGGCTAGGCTTATAAGGGCCCTAGAGATTGTTAGCATAGTATATATCTATGAACTTATTAACTGTAAGGGCTACTCCATTTCTTTTAAAAGATTCTCAACCACAGTAGAAGATCTGATGGCAATTTCATGTAAACTGACCCATTCCACTCCATATTGGTTCACTAATTCCCAAGATGCTAATGCAATAAATTATTCCTGTACCTAGCTAGCTACCCATGTAAAATAAACCACCAAAGTAAACATGCACTTGAAGATGAATTCCACAAGTTAAGCCCAAATTTCTATGGATAACATTTTTCCTAATTCTTTTTCTTCCTGTGTTGCCTGTCAACCATCTTGCCTTCTCATACTGGACTTGAGCTCATTCGTTCCCTAGAGATGGTGGTCACCTCTAGAGCCATAAGGCAGAACTCATCTGAACTTTGAAGGGAGCCATCATACAGGTGAACACTAGGAAGCCTGTACCTTCACTGGCATCCTATCAATTGCGAGCGTTAGTATAACCTAACACCACCAGCTGAGTGCGGGTGGAGGTTAGCAATCTACTTCACAGTACCTCCCTATGTGCACACGTGCTCCTGCAGTCACACTACAAAGGCTATCACCATCAGCAGTGGCTAGGTGAATATAATGCCCACCCCCAGGCCGCTTGTGCATTCCAGTCCTTCCTCAGAATGAACTTCTGCAGAACACGTCCAGCTCCCTCACTCTGTCCTCTTCAGGATGTGTTCATCCATCCTCCCTTGCCTGAGCTGCTAATCAAACTCTGTTCATCTGGGTTGTAGTTAGAGCTTTCTCCTTCTGTGCCACTATTGCATACTGTCTGTGGCACATTTGATTAAATCAGCACAGTTTTCTGTTATCCATGTAACAACCAAAATTCCTTACGGGTGAGGTAAGTGTGTGTGAGCAGTACATTCACAGTATGACTAAATGGTATTTCATCATCTGTTAAACCTGCTACTTTTGGCGCATTAAAGAATGTAAGAAGATTTATATACTAATAGATTTGCTTCAGTTCTTGCCACAGCCTTTTAAAAATAAAAATCTAGATAATTTCCTTTGTGAGAGTTCCATGCTGCAAGTTTTCTTTTTTTTTTTTTTTTTAATTGCGCTTCTGAAATTAGAATGCACCCTGATGGCATGACGTTTAGCAAGTAAGCTAGTGGGGATGGGCTCAGATTTAATGAATGAAGGTATATTTAGCACACTGCATAATTAAGTATTCTGGCTGGCTGGAGGTTAAAGAAGGGCATCATTTGACTAATGAGACCTGTTTGTCAAAAGGTGCCTGCCGTTCTTTAATCTTTAGCTGGCCCCAATGTTTCGTTATACAGCTGGCAAACTGCTCCTTACTCTTTGCTGTTGATCATATTTATGTGTGCATCCTTGCAAAGCATTGTATCATTAAGGCATATCATAAAATACATGTTACATTCCCACCCTATTTAAGAGCAAGTTTCTAAAAATAACAGACTACTGCAGGAGATTAGCTTAATTTTCACAACTCGTGTCGTGCTGTGATGCAGACATATTACTAGCACTCAAGAGTTTCCTTAAGTCACTTAAAGTGCATGGTACATGCTATGCACGGTTTCTAATCACAGCTGTGCAAAAAGAAGACTGTTCCATTGTCTTGCTGGTTTATCTGTGTAGGTAGTTTGAGTTTTGTGATGTTCATTGTAATATTCACTGTTGCAGTGTTATCGACTCCAAAGATATTCCCTTCTTCTCCTTGGTTCAGAGGACTCCCTCCACCATGGGCACCAGGACATTGGTGGTATAAAGGGATGTTTGCCAGCACCATCCCCAGGTTTTTCTAGCCCAGTTTGATGAATAGCCTTTTCCATTACTTGGCCAGGTCTGTTTTTATATGCAGTTCCCCTAGTAACCTTCATCACCAGGGTGCTACAGAAATTAAAGGCAGACATGCCAAAAATGGTATTAGTAACCCCGATTTTAAGCAAGGCAACTTTGATCCTCCCTCTTCTAAGGCTGACAAGGGTGGAGCCAATTCAGTTGCCGTAGCATGTGGATCTTTTAACACAGAACAAGAGGTCTGTAATCCTCTCTAGCTTCAGGACTTTAAGACTGACAGTGAGGATAATTTAGCACTCATCACTTCCAGGAAGATGTCTGAGGATGTGTTGTGTATCTTGAGAGGTGTGAAACCCCAGAACAAGGAAATTTTACCTAGCTAAGTAAAAGAGGAGGTTCTTCCTGTGGTACAATAACAGATACTAGAACCCTGAAGCTGACAATGTATCATTGGTTCTGTTATCCGTCAGACCCCTACAAAACAGGAATAGACTGTACTTTACTAAAGGTAGATGCATTAGCTATCTCAGCATGTCTGCCCCTGTATCCAATCCTATATTCCCTGTGGCCAACTAAGCAGTTCCTTAAAGGGGTGTTGAATTTGAGGTCACCCTGAAAGTAAACCACTCCATCATAGGACATAAATGTTTTTTTTTTTGGAGAAATTTAACTTGCCCCCTTTTGTGCCTGCTACGTTCGTTGCTCTCAAGTTCCCTGTGCCGGAGATACTGACATCTGCTAGAAGGATTTTTTATATTGTAGTCCCTAGTGTAGGGAGTCTTTTTCTGGTATGCTGTGAAGACAGAATCACACCAAGGACTAACACTACTTCCTTCTTGCCTTAGGTGATAAAATTATTTGTAAACTAAGCTGTTCACCTCCCCATTTTCTCCCTCATCCCTCAGAATAAGGGTGAAAGAATCCTGCACTTACTAGATGTCCAGAGATCACTAACAATTTATTTACGTGGCCAAAGCGCATCAGGAGATATGATCATTTATCTCCTGTGCCAAAGACAATGAGGAGAGGCCAGTCAACAAACAAGCCATATTTAAATGGATAACACATTAGATCCTCTTCTGTTACTGTTATCGTGGTAAGGCAGTGTTGGGTCATGTGAGAACCCATTCCACAAAGACCACAGTAGCTATCGGTACCTTTCTGAGAGAAGTTAGCACCCAGTCTGTCTAGAAGGCAGCCACCTGGTCCTCTGTGCTCACCTTCTGTAATCATTGCAACCTAGGCAGTGCTGCTAAGGCCAAGGCATGTTTTGCCACAGCAAATCTAAAGGGCTTATTGCCCCCCCATGTACTGCAAGGGCCAGACACCCACTGATCCATAGTCTAGGAATCTTCCCCTGTGTCAGTACTGCAACAGTTAATAACATGATTAACACAGTACTATTATGTTAGGAGGTTGCCATAGTTGCAGATGTTCTAGCATATTCACTGTTGCAGTACCATACCCCATCCCCTCTTTTACCTGGATAACAATTCTGTGGGATGGATACCCAAATCAGCCATATTCACCTTTCTTCGCTAATCCCCTTTTCAGACATCTCCCCTCCTCAGTGCTTAGCAACAGCCTAGAGAGGCGGTTTTGAATGTCCACTGGTTAGTTTTTTCCTTCCTTTCTCCCAAGGAATGAGGACTTCTAAGTTGGGTTGTGGTCTGGCACCTCTGTGTTGAACCTTTAGCAAGAAGATGGTACTAGCTAAGTTTGTTTTATACCACTGACGTGCTAATATCCATATAAGAGGGAATCTACCACGCTAAGTGGGGGAAGGGGACTCTGAAAGTTTGGATGGCCATTGGGATCTGCAGACCGGAATCTCATGAGTCAGTACAGTACTAGGTGAATAAGTTCGTGCATCTACAACTGTGGTAAGTTTATAACACCAAGTGTACTTTCAATTTCCATAGCAGAATAACCTAGAATCATTAAGAAGCAATGCAGTGGGGCAGGTGTAGCCCCCCCTCCCCTGGTTTTGAATGAGGGATTCCCAGTGTTTGCAAAAGACTACTTAAAACAGGACTAATAGAAAAAAAATTGCCAAGTTAACACTCCTACATAAAAAGTGCAGGAGGTAAATCTGAGTTTTGCAAAATTGGCTGTTACAAGCCTGTTCATAGGCACTATAGAGCCCCAGACTACCACTATTACAACTAAAGATCAGTAGCAGCATTCTAATGGGGGACGTAACTCAACCAAACATGGACTATGAGAGTTACTTTACTAAATACAGACAGTCCCAAATATTATTGGATTTCAGTAATGAAGTAACTTAGGAAAATGTTCATTGTCCAACCAAGTGTTAGAAACGTACTTGATATTCTGATAACAGAAGCTGCCTGTAATTATAGCCCCCCCCCCCCCACACACACACACACTTCTCTGTCTTTGCTGCTGAATATTTATTTATTTATTTATTTTAAGATTATTTTACCAGGATAAATCCAACTGGACACAAAGTGCCCGTTTTCAGTGGAGTCCTGGGGAGAAAAGCTCCAAGGAAGTTAACAGAGTACATACATGGTTTAGATAACAATAAAAAACTGGTATACAAGGTAAAAGAAACAAAGTAGTACAAGAACAATTTTGTAAAACAGTAAGATACTCAGGATTAGAACCCCTATTTGCAATATGTACAACAAAAAAATACATATTAGGTGAGTTTATCAGGTGAGAATATAGTGTATGCAATGGAGGCATACAGTGGGTCTTTTATATAGAGTAGTGGGTCTTCAAGGGGGGGTCTTTGCAGTTACAAAGAGGGTTAGCATAGAGGTGTGAATTGAGAAGGCCCTTGAAGGTGCTTGTGTGACTTTGTAGCCTGAGTTCAGGTGGGAGGGTGTTCCATGCTTTAGCAACATCATAAGAGAGTAGGGCCTCCCCAACGTTGTTATTGCACGGGTTAATTTCAATCAGGTTTTTGTTACATGAATGTAGTTCCCTTTTGGGGTTGTGAAAGTTTAGTATGTCATCTAGGGCAGGTCTCTTCCCCAGATGAAAAAGAATTTGATAGGCTATGATCAGTTGGTGGTAGCATAGGAGGTTTGGAAATTCTAACCAGTGCAGTTTAATTAGGGATTGGCAGTGGTGGGAATGTGATCTATTATTGGTAGCGAACCTAGCTATTTTATTGTAGCATGTGGAGAGTTTTTGTTCAGGTTAGCTTTATTGATGTTGGTGAGGACTGGAGAGGTGTATAGTAGTGTTGATAAGAGATGAGTTCTGGCTGTTGTTCTAGTTTTGGGGGTTAGGAATAGTATGCAACGATATAGGCAACCACATTTTTTATGGACTTTAGAGATAGTTTGGGATACGTGCTTGTTGAATTTAAGTTGTTGATCAATAGTGATGCCTAAAAGTTAGGCCTCAGTTACTGGGGTGATGAGGGTGCCATTGGTTGACATGATGGTAAAGGTGGCAGAGGAGTGATTGATTGGGTGGAATAGTATTAGCTGTGTTTTTCTGGGGTTTAGTATTAATTGGTAGTTGTTTAGCCAGTTCTCTACCTCAGTGAAGGATTCCTGGGCTTTACTTTGTAGTAATTGGATGTTTGATGCTGAGCAGATTAGAGTAGTGTCATCCGCATACTGGAAGATGTTGGTTTTAGTGGTAGCTAGGTGGAGATTACTTGTAAATATGTTGAAGAGAAGGGAACCAAGGATTGAACCTTGTGGGACACCACATGTGACAGGGAGTGGGGGGATAGGGAGTTGCCCCATTTGACAGATTGTGACCGGTTGTTTAGGTAAATGTTAAACCATTTTAGGGTGGAGTCATCGAGGTTGAGTTCTGCTAGGCAGGTGAGGAGTTTGCTATGGGAAACTGTATCAAATGCCTTGGATAGGTCTAAGAAGGTGGCAGAAGACCAGCTTCCCTTGGTTCCTATGAGAGTTTATGGTATTGGAGAAGTTAAATAGAGCAGTGTTGGTGCTATGGGAAGGTCTGAATTCATGTTGGGTTTTAGTTAGAAGGTTGTTAGTTAACAGATGGGTAAGGATTTGGTGGTTGAAACATTTTTCTAGAATTTTTGAGAGGGGTGATAGGATAGCAGTGGGATGGTAGTTGGAGAGGTCAGTAGATGGACCTCCCTTGTGGAGAGGGATGATATATGAGGTTTTCCATAATGAAGGAGTGGAATGCAAGGAGATAGATCTGTTAATGAGTAGGGAGACTGGGTAGGCGATGGCCTTGGATGCAATTTGGAAATACTGAGCCGGGAGACTGTCGGCAGATAGGGTGGTAGGTTTTAGTTTAGCTAAGAGATTTTGAATGGTTGTAGTTGGAACTGGGTTAAAAGTGAAAAGGGTGGAGTTAGTCTGGTAGTTTAAGGGTTGATGTTGGGTCATGGATGATGTAGCACTTACCAGGTTCAGTATTGAAGAGGTAAAGTAGTTATTAAAACTAGAGGCTATGTGTGGATCAGTACCTGTGATATTTGGGGATGGTGTGTTGGTTTTACCAGGCTGGAGGATGTTGTTCACTGCAGCCCAGAATTTCTGTGGGTTGTTGTTATGTTTACTTTGTAGGGAAATGTAGTAGTGTTTCTTGTCCAACCTAAGCTTTGCCTTGTTACGGGAGTTTTGTATTTTTGCCAAGTTATCCAAGCTTTGTCTCTAGTCTTGAGTAAGATTTTTGTGGCTTTGTTTAACCAGGGGGCAGGGTTACTTTGTAATCTTATAGTTTTTAGTGGGGCTAGTTGGTTTAAAATCTCTAGGAATTTGGCATTAAAGTATTCTACTGCATTATCCAGGGGAAGAGTTTTTATGGGAACCCAGTCACAGGATTTTAGGGCTTCTGAGAATTGTTCTGGGGAGAAGTTTTTTTGGGAACAGATTTGTAAGAGAGCGGGGGTGTTAGTAGATTTTATTTTGTGCCGAAGGAGAAAGGTTGGGTTATGGTTACTGAGGGAGTCAGGTAGTATTCCAGATAGGTGGGCAGTATTGGGCTGGTTAGTCAGGATCCAGTCTAAGGTGGATTCTCTTTTGGTGGTTTTGTCAATTCTTGTGGGTGAGTGTATGAGTTGTATGAAATTATATAGGTTTATGTGGTTGATGGCTATGGGTGAATGTATAGTGTTCCAGTCTATGTTCACATCACCTAGGAGTAAAGTTTCTTGGGACAGGGAGTGGGAAGCCCAGTGGAGTATAGATTCTAGTGTCTTAAGATTGTCTCCTGGTGGTATATAAATGCTGAGTAGGTTTAGCTGTTGGTGTTGGTTTAGTAGGATTTTGGTGAATAGGGTCTCGGCAGTGTTGAAATCTGGGGTTTCTTTTTTGAAGGAGCTGGACTTTTAAATTGGATTTGTAAAAAAGGGCAATGCCACCACCTTTTCTGTGAGGTCTGTCAACTCTTAATATGTTGAAGCCAGGTGGAGTTATAGAGTTATCTTTAATGTGGGGTTTAAGCCATGTTTCTGTAATCACTATAATGTATGGGTTGTATACAGAGATAACTCCATGTAACTGTTCTATTTTATTTATGATGCTGCGAATGTTTAGGTTTAGAATGAGTAAATCAGTGAGTCTATGCTTAAATGGGAGGTTGGGGTTGGGTGTGGTATGAGTGTTGTATGTTGGGCCAGGATTGGGGTGGATATCACCTCCTAGTAGTTAGTAGTTGAGCTGCAATGCTGGTAATGGTTTTAAGGTAGAATGCAGTTAGGAAGTGGTGTTTGAGGCTGGGGTATTTTTTGCATTGTGAGGTGTAATGGATAGGAGAGAAGAGTTGAAAAATTAAAGGGTAAAGGATAATTGGTTGTGCGTTTGCAGGTATAAAGGGATGGTTTGTGGTGTATGGTAGGGTGGGGGATTTGATACAGTGCATAGTGTTAAGTGGAAGGTGATAAGTAGTAATGAAGGAGGAAAAGTAAAGACAGATGGATAGGGAGGGCAAGAGTAATGGGGATGATATGGTTGTGGGTGTGTGGTGTTGGTGACATGGTGATTGGGTTATCTGTGTTGGAAGACTGTGGATGGGTGTAGAAGGAGAGAGGTAGTATGCAGTTTCAGGCAAATTAAGTTCTCGTTCACAGTCTTTTAAATGTGGTAGTTGTTTTCAAACCCACCTTGGGAGGAAGTTGTACACAAGACCAAATAGCAAGAAAGCATGAAGTTATCTAATCAAAAGAACACACACACATATATATATATATATATATATGTATATATATATATATATATATATATATTCATGATCCAAACAGTATTTTTAGAGAAAAAACTGTTTCATGTTTCCAGCGTTTAGTAATGACAATTCTTTTGTAAAAACAAAGAACATCAAGAGCTTAATAAATCTTGTTGTGACACGTAGAATAACAATTTGCGCAAGAACAAAGCCTATAAAAAACTAATTCCCTTTATAGGATTCGAAAATGAAATAATACGTGTACACTAAAGCTTATATTTCAATAACAACAACCACATGGGCTGCCCAATAATGAAAAACATTAATAAATGTATTTACAAAATAGAAACATTCAATAATGCAGAACACATAAGTTGTACATGAATGTAACCAAATAAGATTTCCATAGTGTGTGCATAACTCAGATATATTATTAATGGCGCAATACAGCCAGTAGCTGAATACAAAAAACAAAATGGCTCCCCAATAGGAAAAAAGCCTTTGCCAGTAACAATGTTCTTATAGTCCAAGTTGTCCATATAATGAGATTTATAAGAAACAGAAGAAATACTGTTCGTGAATCTTCAGTATGTCCACATACAGCCCAGACTATTAAAAAAAATGAATATAAGATCCAAAAAAGCTGTAATCATTAGATAATCCTCATACCACGATATGCTCAGAATTTTCCTGAATACTGACCGCAGTACTGCTGTATATAGCCCAACAACTGGCATCCAGAAATACTTCTTCCTCTTCTGGACACAGGGACAGAGAGGGAAAGCCGTTCTTGGTAACACAGAGTGGGATTTAATGCTAAATGACATTCATGTTGCACTGTAGGAAGTTTATAATAATGTTGATGGCAGTATTAGATGATGCCCCAAAAGTCTTAACAGCGAACCCCAGAATATAATGATAAACAAAGAACCATTACACAAATGTTGTACTTTATAACAGGAAAAATGTACTTTTTCAAAAGTAGTTCTAACTAGTAAACAGATCTGGTTAATGGACTCCAGAAATATCTTGTTAAAACGATTCACTCAGGAAAACCAGACCACAAAATTAGACTGTAATCATAAAGAGAGAATAGCAGCAAGTTCCACTAGTATGTAAAATAAATAAAACTAAATGTAGTAGGCTTTCTTTAAGTTATGCAGTAATATCTGCCCTTAAGTAATATCAAATTCTGCAGCAAACAAGTTGTGTTCCAACTTCAGAAAGCTATGGCTATTAAGTACTACATCCTTGCACAGTAATGTTGAACCCCCCCCCCCCCATGTAATGTATGAAAGGATAACCATGACATTTAAAAAAAAAAAACATCTCTGTAGGATCTAGCAATGTTCCCATCATTTCCTGTGTAATGTAAGGAATACTGTTTTTTTTCCGAAGATGTTACAGCCAAATGTGTTCTAGCCATCAGGCATTAAAATGTAATGGCCCTGAACATAATGGGGGTGCTTCATCAGTGTCACTTACACATAAGTCAGCCTTGGTCATATTCTTTGCCAATGTATGGAATGGGTAATAACTGAGCCTTTCCCAAAAGACATCGGTCACCTTGCATTAACTGACACAGAACAAAAAATGCAGTTTTAAGAAAAGATCCTCCCTGTTTGGTAGCATTTTTTGAAGCAGTAATATTGACACCAGATGAGGGAAGGGCCACAAGTGATGTGCATATTTAGAGCTTACAGAAGTGTTTGCACTATCACCTGTAAAGGTAATGTAATATACTTGCTTACCTTGACATATAACAGTTATGTAGTACTGAACTGTGGATAGCAAAATAGACTGATGACTGCAAACTGGGCAATATAATTCCACTAAAGATGCAAAAAATTAGTTTAAGGACTGTTTAAACAAAATAAGTTCCTGTTGCATGAAAAGTCTCAAGCTGTTTGTCACAAAAAGTACCATTGTCAGATATGGTGAAAAAGATATACTTGTTTACTTTTTTTAAGTTGATTGATATCATTCTGAAAATATTCAGTGCACATCATGTTCCCTCCTATTGATTCTTATTGCCAGAGGAGCATCATTCACCAAGCAGTGACATGCATATAAAAAATGTCACTAGTAGTTTACTTTTTAGCTCCTAGGTCCATGGATTTTTGCCTTGCAGCTGTAGAAGCATCCAGCCCCCCACCCCCACAAACATTGTGATAACTGTCAACCATTCCCAGAAACTTCCCACGAAAAAATAATGGCGGTAAATAAAAGTTTGTTTATTGCTGTCATCTAAAGAAATTATTTCTTCAGCTGATGATATGTCTTTAAATTATTTTCTAGAAAGTTTTTAAAATAGTGAGTTCTGTTTCTTCATTAACAGTGTACCTTTACTAAGTAGTACACAACAGTGTATTCTGGAGTTTGTCAGTCTTATCTCTGCAAGGCCAGAAAGCTTCTCCGCATCATTCTGCAGAGGAGTTAACTTTTCTGTTTGTAATATGGTGTTTGTGCAGCAGTGTGTATATAGGTATTTTCATTTGAGCCATTGCTTTGAAGCTGTCAAAAAAAAAAAAAAATTAGCAGGCATCACCTCTGCCAGGCACATTAGCTAATACGTGCTTTGTGCATTGTCAGGAAGCATCTGCCATCCACAGGGATGAGGTAGGTCTGCAAATTAATCAGTTTACCTTCAGAAAGTAATTTGTGACATCCAAACGTGCTCTGTGACATCAACAGGACTTGTTGGCGGGATAGATTTGTGTCCCAGAGACTGCCTCATCTATGGAATAGAGACTTCCTCTCCACATCAAACAGAGTACCTCTTTATCCCTTTTTAAGCGCAACCTGGATAACTGGATGGGAAACAAACTATACCCCTGGGATTCCACCCATGTCCCTGCTGGACAGGGGCATGGGGTGCTGATTTGTCTAAACATGGGCTAAACTCTTGGCTAGGTTTATAAGGGCCTCAGGGCCAATAGCCTAGTAACCTCCTATGATAAAAGAATCTGTACATTACAGTTTCTATTTTTGTTGTGGAGCACTCCTCCCACTACGCGGAGGAGATTGTATTTTCTAAATTTTAAGAGAACTCTTAATTATTGTCCTGAGTGGATTATATATTTAGCCCCATTTCTGGCATACTGTTCCAATTGTCCTGTAAGAACTACAGCCAAGACAGCTCTAGGTGAGTTATTAATGTTTAAGCCTTACCTTGTCTGTGCCCTTAAACATCCTCTTTTCATTAGGGAGAATGTTGTCAGTCTGTTCAAGCTAGGCAGGTTTCCTTTAATTAGAATTGTAAAGTTTCCATGTTTGTGTAACCCTTCTTGGAGCATCATTTGCTAAATATTGTATAGAAAGCATTGACTGTTGTCTCAAAAGGACTGACTTGCAGGTTCATGGTTTTAGTCTGCAGATGTCTGCTATCCTTTACAGACTATGTAATGCTGTTTTCCTTACATCCTTTATGAATCAGTATGGCCTTTAGGGTTCTGTGATGCCATCCTGTCTTTCTCAGAACATGCTTAGTGATTCTTTATTGAACATTTAAAGCCCACACCATTGTTTTACTTTGTTCACTTCATCTCCAGAAATATAATCCTTATTAATTAAATACTTGTGTGTCTTTTATAACTTTCTGAGTGCTACACTAAGGAGCAAAGTCTGGTTAACTGCCTAGTTCAGAGTCACATTGTTTGGAAGTGAATGTTGAGGGAGTCAAACCCGACACTACAAGACTGAGCTCATTAGCATCCTAGTACTGAAATGCCAGTGGTTGTGCACAACATTCTGGGAATCAGCATACATTCCACAGTAATGAAATACTTAGTTATACTTGAGTTTTATTTATTGTGCTCTTTGCTTATGGTTTCATGGCACTCATTTCTGATAAGCTGCATTCACAAGTCAGACCCCTCTGGGCTGCAGTTATATAAATAAGACAGGTTGACTCTAAGATAAGTAAAATTTTTATTGCTTTAGCAGTTACAGCCGTGGTTATAGGTCTATTTCATTGCCACATTTCCATCTTTGTAGTGCCCTTTATTTAATTTAACACTCATGCCCTCATGTGAAAAAATTGGTACTCTGATAAAAATATTTATTTGGTTTAATTTGTCTCTAAGGGGTGCTGTGATCCAGGTGAATCTCTAAAGCCACACTCTAGTCTTAATTGAGCAGAGATTGACTGTTTTGGAATTAATGGTGAGTGGTGTGCTGGTGGGCAGCATGGGGCATAGGCTTGAGGGGGTGTACCAAATGATTCTCAGTGAAGCAAATGAACTAGGTGACAAAAGCAGGAGGTACACCAAGTAAGCAAGACATCCTGGTACTTTAGCATGGTCTTTGACACTTTTGTGCACAGAAGTCACTGAAAGAAGATGCAGAACTTACTTGGATTACTAAAAAATGTTTGGGTTCCCTTTTTGTCTTCTGTTACTAGGACTTAAGTGTCTGTGACTAACCAGCTAAGAAGAGTTTCATTTCTTATAGAGCTTGTTTTTTCTACTCGTGACGGTTAGCCAGGGTTACTTTAACTTGACGGTTAATGGGGAAACATTTCCTTAAACAGAGTAGTACATGAACGAAAGATGAGGTGTGATTGATGCATTACTTAATTTTATATAAGTGTACAGCAGTGTGGTAACACACATTTCTAGTCTTCATTTAAAATGTCGTTTTCTTTGGTGGGATTCCGTAGCCCTTTGTTACACATTGCCTCATCCTTCAAATGGAATAGGGTATGCAGTTGAACTAGGGGAGTGGCAAGTCAGTTGAAAATTTAGACAGAAGACTGGTTGTGGGCATACCTTTCAACTGTCCAGATTTTCCCAGAATGTTGAGATTTTTGCCTCATGTTTTTGGTCTGTTCCTCATAAGGTATGTATGTATGTGGTTTTCTAGCAAGTCAGCGAGGATTATTAAGGTCACTAAATAATGACATACATTTGAGTTTCAGACTTCATACCTTTCAGGAAATGCAAAATAACACAAAAAAATTATTGTAACAACTTTTTTGTAATAGCAATATTTATAATGCATCCCTATTTTTAGGCCTTTGTCCAGATTTATTTCGCTAAGTGATTGAAAGGTATGGATATTGGTGATGGGGAGCCCTACCCTAACAGTAACACCAAGTTGATTATAATAAGTAGCTGGGGAGCAGGGGGAACCACCTGTCTTTTTGCCTTGCTTGAGAAATGTGTGTGTGTGTGGGGGGCAGTAACAGAAAATTATTTTAAGTAAAAACTTTCCTGACTGGACAGTTTGCCGAATGTTTGACTACTTTCTTCATTCAGGAAAGATACTTTTAGCTCCTTGTGTTAGACCCTTCCACAACTCTCATAAGGAACATCTTGTCACAAGAAAGAGGGGTGATGTGAGATCTTATGTCGTATAGAGAAAAGATACAAGGGTACCAATAGAAAAAAAAGACTTTGTTTCTGATTCAGGAGGTGTAGTTTTTGTTTATGTGCTTTTGCATGGTCAATATATGTGGAAATATTGTAAAGTTTTTTATTAATTAAAAATTTTTGTAAAAAATAAGCCTACTTTATTGCATTAGCCTGAGCTTCTTCAATTGTGACAACAATAAATACCTGATAAATGTTTGAGTCTATCCAAAACCCTGCTTTGTTTTTGCTTATTACCTAAAATGTAATTGAATATTCCTCTACCAGATCTCCCATTGTTAAAAATCTCCCTTGTACTTAACATGGTTGTACATAGCAGCATTATTTTGTCTGTCACAGTACACAGATGTGTGTGTCGTATGTGCCAGTTTTTGCTTGTTACCTATATATTTGTGAATAGGAGGCTGTGACGCAACACACCGGAGTCACTTTGACATCATGCTAACCTTGTTTTTATTGCTTTAGTGTTGAAATGAGCCACAAAAGTGGTTGACTTACTGTATCAGTAGGTGATAAAATTTAGTTGGAATTGGGAAATTACGGTTCAGCTCAGGTTTAACATTGCAGTAAAAAGTGTCATTCATTTTTCCCCCATTTTTGTAACTTTATCTTGCACCAGCCAGCATTAACAATTCCTTTACTACTATTTACAGTGAGAATGTACCAATAATATTATGTCAGTCTGCTCACTGCACATTGTTAATATTACGTTGCATCGCTTAACTCTGTATCTGTATAGTTGCACCTTGAATCCCTTACTGCCCAGCCTCTCCATGAACAAGTGGTTGTTTGTATATTTAAAGCAGTGCGGTATGACACAGAAAGAGAAACATCTGGATATTTGCCAGCCTTACTTTTATTGTGGTATGCTGTTCACTGTAAACCCTGGAGTGAAAATCGGTTACAGCTCACCAGTAAATACTGCTGCATGCATGATGTCATGGCTTATTCTTCAGGACAGAGAGGTTGGAGGAGACCTAACAGAAGTGTTTTGGTGTTACTGCTGGTGTGGAGACAGAGTCGGGATTTGGATAGAAGGCAGGGGAAACATATTGCTGTCATCCTTTATATTTCTCCTAACTTTAATTTTTACATTATAAAATCCATTCCAAATTGGGCACGAACTTTGTTTTTTTTTCCCATAGGTAAGTATGTTTTTAATATACGAGTTCCTGTGTGTGTGTGTGTGTGTGTGTGTGTGTGTGTGTGTGTGTGTGTGTGTGTGTGTGTGTGTGTGTGTGTGTGTGTCTAGTTATATGGTAAATTTACAGCAGCATGGCTATAATCAGGTTTAAACATGACATTCATTGTTAAGGCCAGAATATTGAGCTATAGTATTCCCTGCACTTTGATGTCATATTTGTATATAAACTGAAATTATAGAGCAAGAAGCATATGAGATGTAGGAGTTAGATGTGCTATTGCAACTTATAAAAAATAATCTGCCAGGGCACATCCTAACATTGATATGGGGGTAAACTTTGCTAACTTATGCTTCCAAAAATATGGGGGCATTTAATACAGGATTTTTTGGAGGCATTCATTTAGATGGGACTGTCTTTGGAAAAACACATACAAAATGCTAAGAGTAGTTCCTCCCTCCAGAATAGTCAACTTTGTCCCAGAATGACTGTCCTTGTTATTTCACCCTTGTATAGCTTAATGCCCAGAAACTGTTCAATCTCTTCATTTTTTCCACCACAAATAATGGACATCTCACTGTCTTTTTCCTCCACAGAGTTTGTGTTGTTTCAGAAAAGGATTTGTCTCAGTCTGTATGGCATAGAGTAGAAAAAATACTTTCTGTAGTTTTCACTGTTGGTTGCTGCCCACAGTTTCATATCCTGAAACAGTGTCGTGCTGAAGTAAGTGAAGCGCTATAAATAAATATGTAATGTAAAGTAAAACAAAAAATCTCCAAGAGTTAGTTGATGGAGAAATATTTTCATGATGAGCAGGACTGAGTTATACTGTAGCATTACAAAAAATGGTATGTATCCTCATTTTAGAGTAGTCAGATGCTGCTTTTATCCACGTAACTGTAGAAGATTAAAAAGTATGAAATCTGCAAATAGTTTTCATCTGCCTTTCTCTCCCCTCTTTGAGGTGTCAAATGTCAGTTACAAATGAAGGAGCACAGTTGCTTGTCTTCTCTGGAATCTTTGACAACTAGGCAGGTATGCTGGGGTGGAAGAATCTGGAAACTGGCTATGACTACAATTTCTATTATTTAACAAACCCTGCAGTTCACCTACTTTACTTAGAAGAAGATGTAATGTACGGTGAAAGGATTTTTAACAGCTTAGTAGAAATCTGAGTGCTTCACTATAGAGAAACAGTGACACTGTTTCCAGAGACCACCTAAGAAGCCATTGGTTCACAGAATTGTCATTGCAACTGAAAGGGAAAACAATTCATATTGCTGGAGCGCCTTCTGTGTGGAGTCTGCATGTCCTCCCCACGGCCGTGTGGCGTTCGAAAGACATGCGTGAATGGACGTGCCTTCGTTGAAGGTTGGGTGTTGGGCTGGCACCTCGGCACTGTAAAAACAGACTCCCAATCATTAGCGGACCGGAGTTCCGCTGTGGCGACCCCTAACAGGGAAAAGCCGAAAGAAAACACATCGGATATATTGAAGTGACACACATTACATTGTGGGAACAAGAGTGAACAAGCTCAAAATAAAATTGCTGTAGTTTGGCATCACCATCATGGCTATTTTGGTGCATTACAAATTTAAAACACTTTTTTAGAAGTGCAGGATCTGGTTATGCATATCCTGACATTTTGAAAAGTAAACCATAATAAGACCAAAAACAGCAAATTCTAAACCTGGCAGTTATATCTTTAAAGCATTTTTTGCAGGTGGAGGCTCCACAATCGAGGGTTGCATAACCCCGGCTACTTTCATATACTAACTTTGAGATCACTGTATATCAGAATGGGGGGATTACTTTGAGATCAGTGTACATCAGAATGGGGGAATTACTTTGAGATCAATGTACATCAGAATGGGGGGATTACTTTGAGATCAGTGTACATCAGAATGGGGGAATTACTTTGAGATCAGTGTACATCAGAATGGGGGGATTACTTTGAGATCACTGTGGATCAAAATAGGGGGACTACTTTGAGATCACTGTACGTCAGAGTGGGGGATTACTTTGAAATCTCTTAATGCCAGGATGGGGGGATTACTTTAAGATCACTGTATGAGAGAATGGGGGCGTTACTTTGAGATCACTGTGGATCAGTATTGGGGGGGGGTTACTTTGAGATACAGGTATACTTAGTATATATTCTAACCACATTTAAACTTTTAGTTCTGCTGTTCTAAGGATTACAGTTACATTACTTAGAGTCTCAATAGACAACCCAAATAAAAAATGCAGCAAAAACTGTGACGTCCCCACTCTAGGTCAGTAATGAAGGAGCCTGAATCCTCACCACTAACACTGGAGATGGATGTTCACTTAGAATACAAATGGATACACTCAGTATTTCCAGATGCAGACCTCACTGCATCAATCACAATTTCCCTTAAGAGCACCCAGGGAACACACTCCTTCCTGGGGCTGATTCATTTCTATATCTGTCCAGATCCCCAACATAGCTTAGATTTGAGTCCTTAGCTGGGATTCCAAGCTAAGTCCTGCCCCACTACCTCTGTGAAACCAGTGCTTTGTGTCCCTGCTCCAAGCAGCTGACACACACTCACACACACACACACACACACACACATTGAGATTTGATTTTCACACACATATACACACACACACACACACACACACACACACACACACACACACACACACACACACACACACACACATACCTGGGAGAGACTGGCACAGATTACCCACTCTGCCAGCTTTGCCCTGACTATAAGGTAGATTCGCTGCCACCAGTCAGTTACTGTAAGGCTCTTAAAAGGGTATCCAATTATGCTAAGTGAAGTTAATATTAATACAAATGGTAATGTTGATCAAACAGCAAGGCTTTCAGGAGTGGCCAAACTTATCACCAAATGAATATGTGCAAGTACTCCCAAAACTTAAATATTTTCTAAAAAGGACCAGCCAGAATGAAAAGTTTAAATATATTTAATAATAAATAATAAAATACTAAATATTTATTTACAGGAAACAACAGAGTTTCAGCAACGGAATATTAAAAATAACACCGATGGAAAGTTTCATACATACAGTTATAGAAAGTCAGTACTTCTAATCTCACTATATTTTCCTGACTAATCTAAAAGATTTACTGCTCCCTAGTTAAGTTACGTACTACCACAAGGCAAGATGATGTGGGTGAGTGGTCCTTATTGTCAAATCCATGGCAGGATGCAGACTGCTGAGAGCAAACTCCTACTAATATCTAACTATTAATTTTGGCTTACCAAATGACATCACACACATCTGGTCATCTGACTCTGTTTCTCATGCTATCACCAACACTAACACTGGCAGGATTTTAGCACATATATGTTACCATACACACAGACAGAGCTTTGCTCAGATCTTCTGGAAGTCATTAATCCATAAAACCATTTCACTCTTCCTACAGGAGCTGCAACCTGTTCTCTAGCACAGATTTTGTATCTCTGGCTTCATTCAAAACTGTGGGATAACATCTTTATGGCTTAACCTATAAAGTAATCTAATTTCAAGAATATTTTTCAAAGTAAGGTGGATTAAAATTAACCTCTTCACTTCCAGTATATGCTATTTCAATGTATACATGTAAACAGTTACAATAATACATGTGCATTTATTTTCCTTTCAGCAGGGCACACTGTTGATACAGTTAAACACAAGCAAACTTCACAAATACATTTTCAGCACAAGCATATGTACAAATCAGTCTACTATCCAAATAAGATATAATTACAAAATTCCAGCTAGATGTGCTGTCATATGCTACAGATCCACTGCCCTATTTCTCTTGGCTTGATTGGCAGTGCCTTCTATCTTCACAGAAACATTTAGTGATTCTACTATGTTAATTAACTCTCAGCTTCATTGCTCAAGAATGTTGAGCAAAGCCAAAAGTAAAAATCTGAGACAATGTTTGAACTTTAATTCACTTAGAAAGTTAAGAGAACAACAAGTTTTTCATCAGTGTGAATTTTCTGAAGAGAAAGAAGCAAGAAACACGCAGTATTCACTTACTGAAATCCTCAGTGTTATACAAGCACCTTGAGAATTTTATGAGGGGCAGAGCAAAAATATACAGCAAAATCAAGGAAATTCTGCAAAATCAGTGATAGTTGAGAGCTGTTGTGATGTATTTTTTTAATTTTCTGTGTGGAGTTCCAGCAGTTCATAAGTTGCAGCTATTTTACTGAGAAAACATTTTTTGGTTTGTCTTAAAAATGTCAGGTAAACCTGAATCTAGCAAGGTCGTGTTTGTTATGTCGAATACCTCAAAAGGTACTGCCTGTGAAAGGACTTATTTCTATTAATAGATGTGCTGTTAAAAAATTAAGAAGAGTTACTTAAAACCAAATCTCTCATTCTCTGAGCATTAAAAATCATAGTAGAAAATTAAAAAGAGAAGCAATTTCTTATTGTTTATAATATTATTAAATACTATATAGTAAGCGATGGGAAATCTTTGTATAGCCTTATTTTATTTATTTACTAAGGTATGTCTCCATAGCTAAGTCTGACTTTATGATGAAAGCAGTTATTCTAGTTAAATATGAGGCCAGAAGTCATAGCATTATGCCTAAATTGTAGTATTTGAGAGGTATGCTTAAAATTAAATGGATGAGGGGATCAGTAACTATCATTGAATCTCACTGTCTACACATGGCATGAATGAATTACATTAGAATTTAATTCTGGATCATAACATTGTAGTTGACTTCTGTAAGTTCAAGTCAATGTCTACCTAGGTATATACAGCAGTTTTTCAAAGTCAGACATTTCCGAATAACTATGTTTACATAACATAGTTGATGCAGACCAACTTTCAGTGGTGTATGTAAACTATGTCTTGTTAAACTCTCACCATATTCTAAGCGGCGTTTGTAAAACATCCAGGTGCTGCTGTTCTGCTGACACAGCTGCCATTGCTGGGGGATGAATGTCAGGATGTGGTGAACCAGTGCAGGGAGTAGGTGGGTGTGACCACCCAAGCCAGTTGGTAGTCCTTGTCCAGCACATGTGGGGGAGACCATGAATTATTTATTTTATTTATTTTATTTTACATTTGTTTACTGGGAAGGTCCAGCTGGACACAGGTCCATTTTCAGCAGAGGCCCGGAGAGAAAAACTTCAAAATGCTAAGCATGGAAATACAAGACCATTTAATATAATAAAAAACATACAATGTAATACATGGGAGAAAAGTGAGAATAGAGTACATATCAGAAAGTAACAACAGTAAAAGTTGGCAATTCATAAAGTACATAAATCCATGAATGTATGGGCAAAGAGGCAGGTTTCTGTGCGTGCATCCACAAACAGGCACTGCCAAGGAGCAGACCTGTAGATTACATATTGGTTTTGATGGATAGAAAAAGAAAAGTAAAGAAAACTTGCTAATCTCACTCTCTACTGTCATGCTATGTGCCATTATGAAGCTGGTATGTACAGAAATCTTGGACTTGTGCCTTCTTCCAGTCAGCCTGTTCAGTTATCCATAACACTTTTCTCACTCTGTCAGTGGGAGAAAGTAGTCCAAAAAGTAAAATGTCTGTGTATACTGAGCCCCATTGGTAAATGTGACATGGATGAACATTTATCGTCTACCCTTACTTGTTGTGTCCTGTTCATTAAACAGTTTGTTTACCCTTTGAAGTGTGTATAAACTGATGCTTAGTGTATTTCATTTTTTTTTAATTATTCCTTTATGTGGAATATGTCTGCACCTTCGCAAGGTCAGGATAAGTGGCGTGCACTGTCAGTCCCTCTTCAAGTGCTGCTGTGACATCTTCCAAAAATGCAACTAAATTCAGAAGGCAAGCTGTCCTCTTACAAGCCCATACTTTTCCATATCTAATTGAAGTGGTCCCCTGTGTTGTCTGCCATGTTTGCTTCCATGGCTTTATGTAGAATACTGGCAGGCTGATTTAGTTCTGATGTCCCCCCGCCTTATGAACTGGTATAACTGCAGTCCATAGGTAGGTGCTAGGCTATCTGCCCGAAGGCATTTATAAGCCTAGCCAGAATGTGTTGGCTTTTGCCTCCCCCTTAGATTAGTTCCCTGTGCCTCTGTCCAGCAGAGCCACTGAAGTGATCCCCGGGGTAAACTTTCTGTTTCCCATCCACTCATCAGGGTTTCTTTTGAAGAGTGTTAGCGAGGAGCTCTGCCTAATGTAGATTGGAATCTTGTTCCAAAGCATGGAAAGTCTCTGGGACAGGAATCTATCCCTCCAGCACGTCCTATTTAGTGTTGTGGTGAGGTTTAGATCCCTAGAGTGTGTGCCTCAGCGGGATAAGGTTTTCTTTAGGTGGAGCATGTCCATCACTTCTGGGTTGGACATGGCCTTGTATGTCAGGCAGAGATCACCTCTGAGTAGGCAGTATGCAACTGAGTGCAGCTGGAGTTTCTTCATTCGAGCTGCATAGGGCATCTGTTTGAGGTCAGTGATCCTCTTGGTGAGATACTTCTGTGATCTTTCCAACTGTTGCAGGTGTCTTGTAAGATTGCTGCAGATAAAGGATGTAGCCACATGCTAATATTTTGCTTAAGATCACTGACTGTTTGGATTGGTTTTCTTAGATTCTGTCTAGGAAACCATCCAATTTGTTTCATGGTTCCATGCTGCTTGAGTTTTTTTATGCTAGCTGTGACTGCAGCTATCTTATCTGTAATTACACAAGAGATGTCTTCCCTGCTGTCTGTAGCACTCTCTGCCCTATACATTTGTTTATAATGAAGTTTGCACTTATTTCTTCGGCAGATTTGCTATTTCTGGTGGCTAGATCATGACTTCACTGTTTATTGGTAGCATACTACATTCACAGTTAAAGGATACCTTATTATTACATTTCAGTCTTTGAGATTAAGCCGAGTTCATAATGAGATCTGAAAGTGTTAAGGTAAATAAATAGCTTCCGTGCTTTGTCTACTTTAAACTTGTTTTTTTTTTAGTAGGGTAATTGTTGAAAAGGAAGAATAACTAATTTCCTGTTATTTTTCATATTAATTTTGTGATTCTGACAAAAGTTTTGTAATGAGTTTTTAAGAATTTGGAATTCGGTAGCTGGGAGAACTTGGCTTTCATGGTTTGTGTGTAATCCAGGGCACTTTTTTGTATTATATACTTCCCTTACCCCCCACCACTGCCTGTTGATTATCAAGCATTCCCACTATGGAAACCCATTCATTCCCCAGGGGTGGGAAATCCTCAACACCACTACGGCAAGAGCCAATCTGAGGGAGGGAAGTAGACATCATGCAGCCAGACATCAGAGTTGTTAATGCCCTCACCAGCATCACAGGTGTGAGTCAGTTTAAGTGTGAATCTTGCAACCTCTTCCCTGGTGTTTATGTGAACACTTGCTTCACTGCAATCACTGTCTCTTCCTCTTTGTCTGTGCATTCATGTTCCTCCACACATGCTTACAAATGCTACCATCACTCACTTTGGTGGTCAGACCTACCCCCTTCCTGCATTGGTTCACCACATCTTGACATGCATCCCCCAGCAGTAGCTTTGTGAGCAGAACAGCAGCACCAACCAGGCAGCCAGCTAAAACCGCTGTCTCTCTTGGCCTAAGTCTCTTATCATACTTGGATTACATGCACCATAGTCAGGGATTTATCCCTCTGCACCACAGCTGCAAGCAGGAACTAAGACATTGTCAGTTTTTGAATAGTCTTATATCCCTTTCCTTCTTGGCTGGCAAGTGCTGTGCATTGTCTTTATGCTGAGTCCAGTGTGGGTGAACTGTCCCTCACACTTATGATGCCCTGATAGAATGCATATACTCTTTAGCAGACTCAGATTCTGGAGTCTGTGTGCTATGAAGCTCACTTTGGGATCTTTTGTCAGATAGTGCTCCTGTTTTGGGATGAAAATAACACTTTCCTCCCATCCTAAGGTGAGCCTGCATTTGGCTACCTGATTCGCCTTCCCTCAATGTGTGATTCCTCTGGTACCCAAGTTGACAGTCAAGCTGGAGTCTTCTGGGGTGATGCATATGCTCCATTACTATATGCCAACATTTCATATTACAGACTTGCAACAGAGGCCATTGCAATCTTGTCTTACAATTATGGATAACTACTACTGTTATTTCCTGTTTTAGATGCTGCATAAGCTTCACCATTAGTCCCAAAACGTGTTACCTAAAACCAAACATGCGAGCTATGTCACTTATTACACACCAGCTCTTCATATATTACATACCTTATATGCACAGACAACCAGAATGGCAGATATAAAGCATACTTTGTAAAAATTGCAAGAATCATCCAGCCAAGCTAAATTCATCAGTATGCAATACCTTACACCTCTAGTTGTGAAGGCCCGTGGGATATATATACAGATGACCCCTTAAGGACATACCAGTGTTTCTGCTTCATGGCTTCCGAATGCCTGTGACTTTTTACTTTTTAAATCTTTATGGGTACATTCAGACCCTACCAGCTGTAAACATGACATGTTTCAATTTTTCTGTGACCTTATTAATACACTATAAGTTGATTGTTTGTCTATACTTTAGAAATATAAGAGCTTAGCCTGATGCTCATAAACATTAAGGTGCCTGTAAAAGAGCAAACAGTTCACACAGACAAATGATTCAGTAAAAACTGAAAGAAAAAAAAAACAGCTAAGCAAGAATCTACACTGTGCAATACCTTAACCCTGTTTTGCAGAAACCCATGGGTTATGTACAAGTAACTCTTTAGGGACATACCAGTGTTTCACCTCCATGGCTTCTGAATGCCTGTGACTTAATTTTATAATTCTTTGTGGGTACATTCAGGCCAGTGCAGCCAAACCCCCCTACATATAGACATGGCATATACTTTGGTTAGATGTTCTAGTAGATTCTTCATTTTGTGAAGAAGGAATGCTAACAACATAATAACTCAAGAGTGAAGCTAGAAACTGTGTTTGTAAAGTCGTATAAAGGTATTTGTTAAGCTTCTTCATAAATTAAGAATGTACTTGTTACTGTTCAAAGCAAATGTTTTTCTCCTGTTAATACAGGGTTCCCTTTAGTTTACAAATGCTGTTCTGAGAGAAGGTAATTATTAATGTAATCTCCGTTGCTGTACATTTTTGTTAACGATGGGAAATAGGAATGTGAAGGCAGTAAGTGCCAGTCAGGACTTTTCATATTTTAGGCATGTAGGCACCTTTTATATTCATTCTTAGAGTGTGTCTATTTTATAGAAGGCTGATAAGACACACCTTCAGTTTTCTGCCATTGGAAAGCTGCAAAATAACATTCTTTCACCTGGGTGTACAGATTGTTTATACTCCAATTTGGCTTCTCTGAATTCTGGTGAGGTAAATGGCAGAATCAAACCTGGATGAATCATTTTTCAAAAGAAAACAGCTTAGCTGCTATGAGAGACTAATACCTGCTTTGTGATGGCTTACAAGTGATCCATATATAAAGCATAATTTGCCCAAGTACCATAAACACTTAACCAGTTAACCATCAGTAAGGCTTTTGAAAAAGAAAGGATTTGTTTTTAAAGTCTGCAGTTTATTTAATATCCTTAAAAGATGCATACTGATAGGTGGGAGGTGACACTGTTTCTCTGCAAATGTAGTGTGTCATACTTTATCATGTTTGTATATGAAGAAGACTTTGGAATGCATTTCCATACAAAATCATTACTAGAATGGTCTTTAAGTGGGTCACACTGTGAAATGCTGAAAATGCTTTGAGGGTTTAACATGGAAAGGTTTAAAAGGAGGTGAGGTGTAATCTGAATATTTTAGTAGGTGAAACTATCACCCATTAGAAAGCGGAAGCCTTTAATAGTGTTCAGTAGAGAAAGGAGCCTAAGGAAATGAAAATTATTTTCCGACAGGCAATTTAAACACTGCTTAATTTGACTAGCATTGAATGCTTTTGTTTGTAATTACTAGCCCCTTTGTAGAGTCTAAAGGACTATTACTATCTTTTTGGCCAGGTCATTTTCCTTCTGTTTAATTTGTGAATCTATGTAGCTTAAATACAAGTAGCATTTCTAAAATAATGTATGCACTGTTGATTTTATGCATAAATTAGATTGACATATGCTCATTAAACTCATAGTTGCATTTATGTACTGGAGACACAGGTTTGTTTCAGTTTGCCTTTCTGCCCATCTGGCACTGAAAATGAGATGAAACAGTAGATAGCCACATTTTCATTCCATTATTTAGGAGAAAATATCTCCACATGTGTGAATTATTATTTTATACTTCAGTTGTGAAACAGAAGCTGCAAACTGTGAAAGGCTAGAATAACACAATACTGTTTGATGCTTATACATGTAACCTTTTTTGTTTTTTTAATTCACTGATGTAGTATTTTATTTCCTGATTCAGTTTCTCTGAATGATGTAGAGGGCTCACGCACCTATATACCAGTCGTTTAACAGCATGAAAATATTAACACAAATTGTAAGTGTGAAAAACAAATATGTCACTGTCAGAACAAAGTCAGAAACATGAATTTCTTAAATTAATGCAAGTTAAGTAAAACAAATGGATGTAAATTACAGTATCTTACTGTGCTTTAGGAGTTAGTTATTTTCCACTGATTTTACCACCCACCCTAGCCAGACTGTGTGGTGAAGCCTTTTTTGTTACATTGCTACCCTGTAGTTATTCCAGGTCGTGTATATGTTCTGCATTTGTGGCAGGAAAAAATTAAAATCAGCTTGGTATATGCTGTGATGTTATTGGGACACTTTTAGCAGTGCTAGAATGCCTTAAAGGTGACAGCATCACTTCAGCGCTCAGAGAACATAAGATGTAATACCTTCCTCATCCCTCCCCCAATACACACAAGCACACAGATCTTGGCGGTGGTGTGTCTGAAGAACAGTTGCATTCCATGATAAATTGTCTCATTTCAAGGCAGATATGTTGTTGACTGCGAACAAAGGAGCAGCTCTAGAATGAGGCCGACTTCTGTTTTCCTTCACTGTATTTTCAGTTGCCAAGTGCTGTTAGAGTCATGTGGCTTTTGAGTCTTGTATAACTATTCTTTGTCAAGGTCAGTCTATCGGTCTCCGTGGTGTTTGGATTCTTGGCCATGCCTTTCTAACATTATTGTCCCTGAAACAATGAATGAAATAAGACGATGTAGTGCACAACAACTGAATACCTTTGTGCTGTGTACGTTTTTTAATTAATGATCAAATGTAGCTTAATAGGAATATCACTCATACACAATACCTTAATATTAATTATGTTGATAAAAATAATAATGAAAATTAGAAGTAAATGCTTTTAGTCTGTTTCCACCATACTTGCTTTTAGCAGTAAGTTTTTACAAATGTCTTTTTTTTTTGTCTGAAGCACTTCACTGTTTCATGCCGTCCCTTACTAGAAGTTCATGGAGAAATGCAGTGTATATTGTTACATTTCTAGCCAGTTATAGCTGTAAGGTTCTAACAGTCAAAGGCAATGTCGGTGAAGAGGAACCATGAGATAACTTGTGTAAAATTTGAGAAACAATTTGTCAGTCTTCGTAGCAGAAAGTTATGGTCATGTATTATGAACAGTACTTCCTTCCTCCTTCCCTCCTCCTCATCATTTAAAAAAATGCCTGATGTTTGAAACATGAGGTATTTAGGTGTGTTACATGCTTTTCCTGAATGTGGTCAGAACAGATCAATTCCTTGTACACATCTGCCTTCTTGCTATGTTAACGAGAGCTGGAGTTCAGTTTGACATTATAGTGGAAGGAATAAATGAATGCTGCACTGGAAAGAGTTAACCTCCTGATGATGTCCTGCCGATCCTTCATCAGGCAGAACTCTCTATAGGAGTACATTTCCACTTAACTGAATCATTTATTAACTTAATTGTATTGCAGCAATGTTTGTGTCTTCCTAGAAAGAGGAAGTGTCACTCCCCTCCTTTCTCTCTTTATGTGGATATAAGTATGTATATGTATAGAGGCGCACACACACAAATATACATATATGTATAAGCTGTTAATTTAGTCGACTGTCTTTAAAGTCAACATCTGTTTTTTTGACACACACTGTTTGACAAAACAGTCGGACAGCAGTTGTGCAAGATCACTACATTACCAGGGTTGGGAAATATCCCCTTTCCCTAATATTACTCAGTAAGAATATGTAATTAGCAGGACAGGCGGTATTTCGTTGTGTATGCACATTGCAGTTTCAAAGTTATCTTTTCAATTATTTTGTGTCAATGTTATGCTCGTTGACATTTGGGTGTTTCATTCTTTTTTTTTTTAAGTATATACACACATATGTACATGTGTGTGTGCATATTATATATATACATTTTTATATATATATATATATATATATATATATATATGTGTGTGTGTGTGTGTGTGTGCGCGCACGCGCAGTGAGTGTGTGTGTGTGGTTTATGCACACACACAAAACATATATATATATATAAATATAAATCTATATATATATATATATATATATATATATATATATAAATATAAATATATATATATAAATATAAATATATATATATATATATATAGAGAGAGAGAGAGTAATATCTTGTACCATCTTTATTTCCTGAAGTTCATTGGTCAAAGTATGTCAGTTTTTCAGACATAACTTTTATTTTATACTTGTAAATTGCTAGCAGTTATTGTGTGATATATTTATGTATGTTCAAATTTAAGAATGTTTTCAGTGTACTGTTACCGCAAGTAAAGTCTGTATGCAAGCATGGTTGCAATAGACATGCAGTGTTAGATGTATACAGTCTGTGTACAGTCTCTGTTTTTTATCTGCTGGCAACACTTTGCTAGAAAACACTAAACTTTGTAGTAGTGTTGGGTAAATAATTAAAATAAGAGACTGCAGAGCTCAAGTGTATCAACTTTGGTGGGAAAAGTTATGAAATTTAAAAAAGATAAAAATCTAAATATCTTGGTATTATGACTGTGAGTGTTCCTCCATGTTTTATGATATATTGAGCATGTGTATGGGAATTACATCCCCATGCTTGCACAGTACATCAGTAAAGTAAAAGAGGGGCAGTAGAGAAAAAGGAATCTCTCCAACCTGCTTTTTCTGCTGCTAGTAAAGTGTTTCCATTTCACAAACGTTTGTGGTGTATTGATAGTTCTGTTTACTTCAGGAGAATTGTTAGTCACTTTACATTTTCCACTTTTCATTTCAGCAGTAGTTCATCTGTCATTTAGCATGCAGTTCCAGATACTAAGTACAAATGTTTACATTTATTTATTGTTGGTAAAGGGTAGTGTTTATTTTCAGTATGTTTGTAGAAGGCAGATCACCTTTGCCTTCCATCTTTACTGGCAGTACTTTAAAACTATATGCTTGTTGACTCATTTTCCTCTTTCTTAGCAGAATAGCAAGTTAAATGTCAGATTGCTTTTCCCTACATACACAAGTTTTAGAGCCCATTTTTGCAGTTGTAGGCCTCCATCATACTCTAATGCTATCAGTAAGCATAATGATTTTTATTCTGCACTTTTTGTCTGTTTTCCCATCATAGTGGCAGAACTTGGGTTTCAAAGACTATTTCACCATGTGGGGGAGCACTCACAATTTTAAATTTGACAATTTATGTGTGCAAATTTGTGCTCCTATTAAAAATGTAGAATTCATCTTGAAATTGTTTTGCATTTCAGATAACTGTGGTTGTGCTTCATAGACACCTTCTATACCTGTAGTGGTCTGCCTGTCTCTACAATTAACAGTAGGTAAGGGGTGCAAAAGGCTTTTCTGTATCCTTCCACTTTGTTTTTACTAGCAGAACTGATGGTCCGAAGAGTATTTGAGGAGCCCACAAGTTGAGCACAGCAAATCTCTGCACTTCTCCTTTAAGTGGTAAATTCATTTTGAGGTTGTTCTGCATTTCAAAAGAAGCTGGTGCTTTATAATGGGTTTTTTTTCCTGGTTTTGTAAGAACTCTGCCTGGTTCTAAAATTGTCAGTACTGTACAAGAGCTTTTCTCTGCTTGCCCCCTCTACCTGTTTGCCTTCAGCAGTGGCCGGAGAGTAGGTGAAGAGTATTTCAGTAGCCATAGGATGAACATGTCAGTGATAGCGTATGCATGAGGAAAGGAGATGAGTTAGCTATTGCATCACTGTATCCTGGTATACATAGAAAAATATTTTTATTTATTTTTGTACTAATACTTTATTGTCTGAGTTAACTCCCATTAGGCTAATGGGCCTCTTTGCATGGGAGACGGTATTCATACTGCAAAAGGATGAGTAAATGGCACAAGCTGGCAATGTTTTGTTTAAACATACTTGGCAATTCACATTCAGATCAGGTAAACTACAGCAGCCAAGTGTGAGTGGTTCATGAAATATACTTATGTACAAATGGAGAAGTACATCTGCAAAGAATTACCACAAGTAATTCAATGAAGATTTTGTAAAAGAAGGCACTAGGTAGTTTTTGCAACTCTTTGAAGTATTACCAGGTTTCTTGGAGTAACAGTTTAGATGTATTGCCCTGTGTCTTCCGTGTGTGGATCTCAACAAAACTTGCTCATGTGTAGGTTCATTTATGGGTTGATTGGGGATGGCTGAATATATGGTATCCTTCTAAAGTCATTCATGTGTAGGCCATATTCTAACTCGGCGGTAGACTGAAGTTATTCATTAAGGACAGTTTAGACGGTTTCTGCATGTATTTCCCGTCTTGCATCTCTAAGTACTTTTAATGATATCTTTGAATCCCTGTTAGCCTAGATCAGTTAAACTGATTTTATGCTTGTCAGGGAGAGACTTTAACGAGGATTGTTTAGGTTCACTTCATATATACACACACACACACATACACACGCACACACGCTGTCACTGAACTAATTACAGAGCCCACACATTCTAACCCTTCTCCCTTCAGTAGCACATTTCTGAACATGCTGCTTATTACCTCCCTACACAGGTGCCCTTTATGTCAAGTACTTCCTAACACACCTGTTGACCACAACATATTTGTCTTAACTTTTGTCTTTAAAAATTTTTTTCATGTCAACATTAACCATGTCTTCCTGTAGCTTCCTCTAGCTTACCCCAATCTTTACCCATCAAAACCAGCAGGAAACTCTTTTTGTTCTATACATTATTTTAAATAACTCTTTTCTTACTAGAAATCTCACTAACCTTAACTATTATTCTAAACCCCTCACCTCTTTAAAAATACCCCACTAGTGATTTTTCTTTCCCTTTATTGATTCTTTCAACCTAATACTGCCCCTCTAGTGACATTTTCCTTTCAACCTATTTCAGTATTTACAAAAAAAAAAGTGTGTGTGTGTGTGCATGTGTGTGTGTGCATGTGTGTGTGCATGTGTGTGTGTGTGTGTGTGTGTGTGTGTGTGTGTGTGTGTGAGTGTGTATATATTAAATTACTGTTTTCTCATTTTATGTTAAACTGTATTGTATTGTAATTTCTGTAAATTCTTGTAAAATACTGTGCAGTCATAAATATGTTTGTGGAGCTTTTCTCCCTGGGCCTGTGCTGGAAATGGGTTCCTATCCCAGTCAACAAATGTTAATAAATAAATAACAATTCAGCTAATGCTGCCACTGCAAAATATCAACTGGACCCCTCTTTACAATTTAACCAACACTAACAGTACTCTGCAACTGTTTTATTCTCTTCTGCCAATTCAGGACTTGCTCACGGTCTACTTCTGCCAATGTATGACTCGCTATGTGCATCTCCCTTCAGGGCTTGCTCTCTCTGCCTGCCAGTTCAGGACTCACAGACTCTCTCTAGTCCTGCATTTAGGAGTCAACTCACTCTCTTCATGGTTCATTTGAGGACTCATTTTTACCCTCCCAATAAATGGCATGTGTCAGAGTGCCATTGTCCCTGGTTCACTCCAGAAATTAAAAAGAAAATGTAGATTGAAAACAAAGCTTTGCTCAAGTGTGTGTGTTCTAAAAGTCCTGATCACTCTCTGTGCATTATAGGATCATAGGAGGTTACTAGGCTAACAGGCTTTCCCAGTTATCAATGCCCGTGCCTTAAAGCATCTACAAACTGCCCCTGCCCATAAGGGCCACAGGTGACAAGCCAGGGATGAATTTTCAATTTCCCATCCATTGGTCCAAAATGCATCTGAATAGACTTGGGAAAGAGCTCTGTTTCACATTAGTGGGTAGTCTACTCCAGATAATGTATGATCTAGTCCCTCCAGCATGTTTTCTTTGTCACAGACAAGGTTTAGATCCTTAAATTGGGTAATTCTAGTGCTATTTGTTTTGCAAATGTGTAGCAGATCCAGCAGGGCTGAACAGAAGAATGCCTTGTAGGTTTGTCATAGATCATTCCCTCAGTAGTTTGTAGGAGACTGAGTACAGGGACAGGGCTGTGAGGTGGTCCACATAGGACATAGTTTTTACACCCTGTATTCTTTAAGTGAATAACCTCTATTCCAGCTGTTGCAAATACCTCATCAGGTACACACTGAAAGGTGCATTCTATTCCATTATCGGTCTAATGAGGACTGAGTATAGTGGGACTACGATCTCCTTAGATCTAGAAGCCATAATTTGTGCCACACAGAAGAATTTTCTGACTACCATGGAGGTCATCATGGATGGGCAGTTTTGGATGGATTAAAACAAAGGTGTCTGAAGAAATGTCCGATATCTTCATCCATGTCTTTACAAGGTTCTGTCCTCGGACCTATCCTTTCCTTTGTCTTTGTAAACACACTACAGCAGGGCCTACACAGCAAGAATACATTACTTTATGCAGATGTACTCCTGCTCATGTATGCCAGTGGAATGGTCTGTCTAAAAAAGCATTGCAGATAAATTTTTATTAATGTTTGTCACTGGTACCGTAAACATCACCTTATAGTGAGTTCATCAAAAAATAAATTGGTATTATTTAGCTCAAAGACTTAGTAACTGGCTTCCTGTGTCTTTTATTGCCCCCCAAATATCATGTTGTATTACTTGAGCCCAATCTTGCAGTCAGTTATCATAGTAAATTCATTTTCTTTAAAGTAATCATGTTGCTAAAACTCAACTACAGGCTATCACACCTACTTACCCCTGAAAAACAGTAGCCAAAAATTCTCATGCCAAAGCTTAAATACTCTCTCTTGTTGCCTTCTGAAATACCATCAATTATAACTCCTGTAAAAAAAAAAAAATTCAACAAAATATACTACTTTACTACTCTGCAGCATCCCAGAGCATGACTGTATAAGGTATTCCTTGCCATCAGTAATATTAATGTTCATAGGTTGGTACTAGGCTATCGGCCTAGGGCCTATACAAGCCTAGCCATAACAATTCCCTGGCAGTCTAAGATCCTTCCTCTAATTAGCAGTCTAAGGTCCTTCTTCTAATTAGCCAGCAGTGTCTACAAGCTTGTTTTTCTAAATGTAACTTCTTCCCACCTTTTATCTACAGTTCACTTAGTTATCACTGCCTGCTGCACAATACTAAAAGGAATGCTGCAACTCCTCTTAGACAATGTTTTACCTTAGGCTGCACATAGAGATTGTTCCTTAAACTTGCTTGTGCCGTATGAAATTCTAGGCATTCTGTTATAGTTAAGTACTGCAGGCATGTCTTCTTTCAAGTACTCTCTAGAAAAATATCTTCTGAGAAGAATGCATTTTGAATTAATGCTTTTACAAACCTTAAAATCGCATAGCATTGCCTGCTGAAAACCTGAATTAACACTTAACATCTCATTAATCCATATAATACCAAACAAAATGATATCCATTATACATAATGTAAACATTGAAATTAGCTGTTGTCTAGATTACTCTCCTTGAAATTATCAAAGGCCCTAGTGCGAGCTGTACATTTCAGGGCAGTGTGCCGATTTGCAATTTAGGAATATGCTAGCCAGGACGAGGTCAGACCTCTGTGTCAGCTAATTTGCATGTTTCCTGAATTGCAAGTGCTATCATGATGTGCAGGTTATGGCCGATCTGCATGTTGTAGTAGTAACCTGCAGCTGGTGTAGGCGGTGGAATCTCCCCCTTCCAATCAGTCTCTCTGACACAATCATGTATACAAACACTACAGTCCCTGTACCTGTTCCTACTCTCCCTGTGATCTTCCCTACCCCTGTAAGACTTTAGAGACATTATGGCACATATGACTTAGGCCCTGGTGGTTTAGTGTATTCCCCACCACCCTCCAATCCCTGTTATGTCGGAGTCATTACGGCACTTTAAAGAGTCAGTCCTGGTGGTCTAATGGTTCCTCTACCCTTGAGCCCTGTACTAACATTTATCCCATTAAGACACTTAAGCATGTAAGCCCAAGTGTCTGATTGTTTACACCCCCCCCCGATCCCATCACACATGAATGTGCCTTAGGCCACTTTAAGGAGTATTCTCTGGAGTCTAATGTATCCCTCTACCTCAGTCCCATAGGACTGCACTTCAGAGACTCATTCATGATGACCAGTGGTTACCTCCAGTCCCTGATCCTTGTAGGAATGTCAGTGCCATCACATTGGTTTCCTCACCCCTAATCCGTGTACTGCAGTTGGTGCCGTTATGGCCCTTAAGAATGTGTCTGGTGTTTTCTCCCAGTCCCAGTCATGCTGTTTTGCGCATTATGACACTATTCCCTTCTGTTTAGTGTATCCCCCTATCCCTGTAGTAACACTGATGTACAGTGTGTATCCTAGCACCCCCCCCCCCCAGTCCCCATAGTAATAGTGGTGCCAGTGTGGTACATTTTAAACTATATCCCTGGTGGTTGGTGGTTCCCCAGCCCCCTGATTTCCGTTTTAATGGCACTTTTGCATTAAGCCCTGTTGTCTAGTAGTTCCCCTCCATCCCTTTCATGTTCAGCAATTGGACACAGCCTTTCTGCCATGTTCTCTAGAATGACCTGGTGGGAATGGCCATGCAGATCTACACGGCTGAGCACTTTCTTGAGTCACTCGGCCATGTAGATGGCTTCCTGGGGGAACTTCCTGTGATGGATCACATGACTAATTAGCAAATGCGTCTCTCCCCAGACTGCCACACTAGCATTCAGCACATCTGCGAGGCCAGTTCTTCATGGTGCTGCGCATCTTCATTTTGGAGGACCATGCAGCACTGTGTAAAGATGCATGCTGAATACAAAACATAAACTGTGACTTGTACACATTGAGGTACATTTACAAATTTGAACCTCTGTATTTTCAAAATGTCTCATTTCACACGGTATTTTGTTGCCTCACAGCAAGACGTTGTCGCATTCGATTCTGAGCTAGAGAGTCTTCTGTGTGGAGGCATGCGTGAATGGGCTTGCCTTCGTTGAAGGTTGTGCGTCAGGGCTGGTATCTCGGCACGTAAAAATCCACTACCAAACAATAGAGGACCGGAGTTCCGCTGTGGCGACCCCTAACCGGGATAAGCCGAAAGACACAACATTTATTATATAAATGCTCTTATTTTTCAAATCATGCTACTGCTTTTATTGCCACCAATGGTCTGGGTCATGGCTGTAATGGGTTATTAGACCAGTCCACTTATCCAATCAAAAGTCTAAAATAAGTAAAATACAGATACTGTGTCCCATTGATTATATAAGGACCCAGTAGATTACTTTATTAACTGGGTAAGCCCACTGGATCCAACTTCAGGGATAACCCAGAAGTCACATAATATCAGATCCTGATGTTATCGCCTTTTTCTCCAGCCTGGTGTTTAAACTAAGGAGTTGCAGAATATTTTTCACATAAATGGGACACCAGAGTTGATAAGGCAAGGAATAGTAGACAATATTCTTGTGAGAATTTCAGGCTGTAATCAGCTTGCAGTCAACAGTAAGCAGCACTGTTGCCAATTATTTTAAAAAGCTGCAAAATGTTCCTGGATAGCCAAACTGTAAAATGCTCTTGGATAGCCAGTGGCAAAACAGTTCTTCTGCTTCATAAAAAATTCAAGTTTGTTAAAACAAGGACACTAGTGGCAAATAATCAATAAATTATTACAGTTTTCTCCCTTCAGAATACACAGATGTTTTACTTGTTTTCTTAGAGAAACACTGAATGCTCGGCTTTTGCATTGTGCACATGAGAAGTCTGTTGCTTTTTTTAGGAGTTAATGGGAATATTGCACGTGTTTTGAAGCAACATAGAATATTAGTACCAGAAATTATGTGTAGTACTTTTTTCTTGTGGTCCAAGCCCCAAGTGGCTCTTGGTTCCTTTCTCCTCATAACTGTTTAATTTTAATAATTAACTGTACAAGCCAGGGATCTGTACTGACCGCTGACCCTGGCAGCGGTCTCAGACGGTTTATACATGACTATATCTGGATAGTTTAAGGAAGAAATTACTGTCTGTTGTATTGTTATTAATTGCAGCCACTTTTAACTGAAGTACAGTCTTCGAGCATGTCACATATTGAGTGCCATCTTCTGTTGGGATTTGATGGAATAGGCAGCTTATACTGAAACTGTTTTAGCATGGTGTTGGAACACCTATCCTATTAGTAGTAAGCTAGGACTTTGTTAGTGTTGCATCCCAGTTTTCACTGAAAAAATGTAGGTGGGATAATGATTTCTGATTTTGTTTTTACTCTTAGACTAAAAATAATAGCATCGTGATCTATATTAATTAAGGATAGTATAACCATCGGTGGGGTACAGAAAGATCAGTGTAATGTTGAACATATTGCCACAGCTAGTTGGATTTTTGATTTTGTACTGCTTGCTCCAAAAGATTTTCATTAATAAAAATATGTAAGTGCGTGTGTGTGTGTGTGTGTGTGTGTATGAGTGTGATCCAGAGGAGCAAGGTTTGATTCCCTCACCCTCCATTGCCTAAACTGAGTGACTCCTGGCAAGTCACTTAACCAGATGCCGCTCTCGGGCTGAATGTGAAAAAGTTCTATAGAGATCAGTGCACTATCCTAGAAAACAAATACAAACAAACATATATATTAGATGTTAAATAATTTACCCAGTCACTGTTTAGGTAGTTAAAATCTTCTGTGATGATTATATATTTTCACTGATTGTATTTTTCTTTATTTACTTATTTATTTGCATTCTGGAGTTCAGCAAGAGATCCATGTGTTATGCACGCATGTTTCTAAAACATTATATTCAATGCTATTTTCAGTCCTATGTTGATTACCTGACTTTGGATAGGGTTACCACCTGTCCCACTTTGCGAGGGACAGTCCCTCTTTGGACAGTTGTGTCCTGACAAAAAATGATAAAAATGGCAAATGTCCTGAGATTTTAGGACAAATTTATTTCCTATATTTTATGTAATAGTTGCATAAAACAGTTATTCTGTATCTAAAATACCTAAATGTTTTAAGAAACAAAATAAGCAACTAAAATGCTACAAGAATAAGCTAGTATGTAGGCAAAAAAGTTAAGTTCTATCCTTTGTACTGACCGTGGGTATGTGTCGGCCTGTAAAATCTGATGTTTTTTCCAAAAATGCCCCACTTTGGCCATTTGAAAAGGTAGCAACCCTAACTTTGGAATTTAGGTGTTCATTTACAGATATTAAGATTGTCATCTATCCTTTAAATGTGCAGCAATGACAAGAAGTGTAACCTGTAATTTATGCTTGTATGTTATGCTGGATCATTAATCCTGGCTTCCATAGTGGTACAGATGTTAACATACTCCAAACAGACAAAAGCTTCTACATCATGCAGATCCCCTTTCACCTTTGATTTGTATTTTTGTGTTTTTTTTTTAAATGCCTTTAATTAATTATCACTCGTGACACAGGCAAACTTACATTTGTGTGAAAGTAATCAAACCATATTAACAAGTTCACATTTACAAACGTTATACATCACATATGTCATTATTTATCATATAATCAAAGCAACATTAAATTGTTCAATTCCTGCTTTCTCTTAATTCCAAAACACTGTCTGCATGCATTGTTCCCAAAATTTCTATTTTTTCTATGTAATTTACTTCTTCCCATTTCTAAAAATTCCACTTTCTGTCATTTTATCTCGTAACAATATTTCTACTACAGTTATAGTTGGTTTAGATTTTGATTTTGATTTTGTAGTAATTGCTTTTTTGGTGGTCACCAGAATTAAAGCTACCAATGTCTTACTTTGTCTAGACAATTGAGATCATGTATCCTAACTCAAATAGTAATAACTTACTAAGTTACATTCATTTTCTCACCCAGTATTCCTGACAGAGTATATTATCTTATGTTCTTGTATATTTTTCAGTTTTAACAGTGTGAGGTTGGAAAATTTCCTCTTCAGCACTTGTACTTCCTCAGTAAGGAGACAAAACCAGTCAGGTTAAATGCAGTCTGGGTGACTGTATTTCTTATTTCAGGCTGACAGACACCGACTCCCGTATGGGTTCATAGGTGTGTACTAGGCTAATGGCCCTGGAGCCTTCACAAGTCTAGCCCATAGAAGTGCCCTGGAATTATGCTGCCCGACGTTAGTTCCCAGTGCCTCTATCAAGTAGAGCCACTGGAGGAATCCCCGGAGTGAACTTTCTATTTCCCATACAGCAGTGATCCCTGGAGTGAACTTTCTATTTCCCATCCACTCATCAAGATTTCTCTTGAAGAGGACCAGTGAGGTGCTCTGCTTGACATGTATGGGAAGTCTATTCCAGAGCATGGGCAGTCTCTGGGTTATGAACCTGTCCCTCCAGCATGTTCTGTTGATTGTGGTAATGCGGGTGAGGTCTCTGGAGCATGTGGTGTGTATGGATTGGGATTTCTTTATATGTAGCATTTCTAACAGAGCTGAGGCAGACATGACTTTGTAAGTCAAGTAGAGATTGCCTGTTAGTAGACGATATGAGACCGAGAATAGCTGGAGTCTTTTGAGTCTGTCCGTGTAGGACATGTGTTTAACGCCTAGGATCCTCTTCGTGAGATACTTTTGTGGCCTCTCCAGCTGTTGCAGGTGTCTAGTAAGGTACATGCCATATGGGGCATTATACTCAATGGTTGGTCTAATGGGGGGAGAGTAGAGAGAGAGATAATGACCTCTTTCTTCCTGGATGCAAAACCCTTGGTAATGTAATGTGCCAGATAGAAGGACTTTCTGACCACAGTGGCAATGTGGTGGTCGAAGGATAGGTTGCTGTCAACTTGTGTCCCCAGATGTCTTATAATGCCTTCAGTGTTCAGTAGACTCTCATCAATGTGGTAACTAGTAGGAATTGCTTGCAGTCATCTGTGAACTTGGTCAGCCAGAGTCCCTCTATTTTGACCTGGACTTCTGAGAAGTAGATGCCAAGCAGGAGAGGACGCAGGACTGATCCCTGTGGGACTCCACTTGTGACTGGTCGGCAGTCTGACTTAGAGTCCACTAATTTCACACTGTGGGTTCTGTCTGTGACCCAGTTTGCAACCCACATAATGATATAGGGATTGATGTCTAGTTTGGTGAGTTTATCAATTCCTGAGTGAGGAATGGTATCAAAGGCCTTGGCCAGATTGAGGTAGGCTGTATGAACTGCCTTACCCTTATCCACAGCACTGATGACTGACTCAAAGAAGTCAACCAGGTTGAGCAGGCATGATCTACTTTCACAAAATCAAATTGCATGGGATCTAGAGTTTGGAGATTCCCCATATCTTTGTTAATTAGGTCCATGATGATGCGCTCCATAGCCTTACATATCAGACTCGTCAGGCTAATGGGGCAATAATTCCCAGGGTCTGAAGTTGCTCCTCCTTTATGGAGAGGGATGACTGTAACAGTGTGCCATTCGGTAGGGACAAAGCCTGAGGTGAGGCTGTCAGTAAACAGGGCACACAGATGTGGTGGCAGTTCACTTTGTAATTGATGTAGAACACAGCCAGGGATATTGTTGGGTCCCATGGAAGCTGTATTCTTGGCCTTGGACATTGCAGCTTTAACCTGTGCTGCAGTAATGCTGGGTGCCTGGCATTCTTCCGGTATTGTGATTGGTCCTTTATGGGGGGAGAGAGGGGTAAAGTTGGAACTGAATCTGTCTGCCAATATGTTGCCAATATCTGTTGGCTCAGTATAAGAGGTACCATTGTGCAGTAACTCAGAGCAAATCTGGGAATTGCCATGGAGATTCTTGATATAACTGTAGAAGGCTTTGTGGTTGTTTCTAGTGTCTGCCGCAATTCTGCTTTCATAACTGGCTTTAGAGATTTTGATGAGGAATCTCAACTTTTTGTTGAGGCTAATAAGGGAGTTTTTCCAGTCTTGGGACTTCAACTTTTTCTGCAACAGTTTCTTCCTTCTGTTGTAGAGTTTATTAATGGCAGGGGACCACCAGATTGGCTTTCTTTTTTTGGAGGAGAGCGTCTTGGTTCTATTGGGTATGGCTAGTTCCATGCATTTATGTACATGTTCATACAGTGCATTGGTGTATGATTCGGCAGTCATGCATCTGTTTTCCATTGGCATAGGAGCCGTGAAGTTAGCCAGCTGTGATGTTCTTCATCTCACATTGCTGCAGTCCTTACACTCGGGTAGTCCGCTGTCCTCGGTCGGCCCGAATATCAAAGTATTAGGCTGACGTCGGTCAAGGCGCTTAAGACTGACATCAGGACGTCAGGGTACAAATGCGCATGACCGACGTCATATCCTCAGTCTTTTTTGCCGCATGGTCCGATGCAGAAGCAGCGTTGCAAGTGCCGTTCGGCGTTCTGAAATTTTTCGAATTCGGAGTTTCAGACCGAGTCAAAGTTGGCTAAGTACCCCGTTGGGGAATATTTTAGTTTTTTCTTGCCTCAGTGGTTTACCGGATGTCAGAAAAAGTGAATAACTGTATTTCTTGTGGGAAGCAGATACCGCATAGGGACTATCATACTTTGTGTATTCCTTGTTTGGGGCCTGAGCACGACGTTGTTGGGTGTCGCTTTTGTGCTAGGTTCAATAAGCGCACTATTAAGCGAAGGTTAGATTGTGCCAGGTTGGTCTTCGGGAAGCGGTGCAATTACAATATGCCGTCGGATGCTCCGACGCCCGCTTCTTCGAAGAAGCGCAAAGACAAAGCAGTTAAGCCCAGGCAAGAAGAGTCGTCCGTACCGGACGCCGGTCCTTTAGAGGCGTCAGTGGAACCGGTGGTTCCACAGGAGGCTTCTCTGGAGTCCCAGGGGGAGACTTTGATATTGCAGGATGTGGCCTCTCAGGAGGCAGGTCAGGCTGAAGGGGCTTCTCAAGTTACTGTACTCCCCTCCCTTCCTAGGGTGGTTAGGCCCTCTCCTTCTGTTTCCAAGGCTTCTCCCAGAGGCAGGCCAGGTTTAGCTTCTGTTGGTGTCACTCCTAGTTCTTCAGGATCTGTGCCCAAGAAGCACATGCTTAAAATGGCAGAAGATTTATTTACTTTGATTAGAGGTTCTTTGCCCCCTCATGATAAGAGGCCTAGGGTGGAACCAGAGTTGGGGAGTTTTGAGCAGGCTTCGGATGTTTCAGAGTCTTCGGCTGAAGACTTGCAGGAGTACTCTCCTTATTCTGATTCTGATGCAGATGAGTCGACTCCTTCTGCTTCTTCTCCAGAGGATTTTTCTTTTTCAGAGACCCTTCATTCCATGAGGGAACATTTTAAGTGGGAAGGTCAGGACTTCTCTGATTCCAGGAAAAGGCTTAGGGAATTTTTGCTTTTACCCCAGCATAGGCCTTTGGCTATACCACCTGTTCTGGATGTTGTGGAAGATGTGTTTGCAGAGGCTTCACTTAATCCTGATTCTTTGCCTCCTGCTCCTGTTAAACCGGATAGGTATTACAGGGTGCCTGAGGCTCATAAATATCTTTATAAGAGTCCTAGGGCGGACCCAGAGACTGTTAGTCAGGGACCTAAGGGTGTCAAGGCTTCTGTTGTGAAAAATCCGGTTCCTCCAGATAAAGAGGCCAGAGCTTTGGATAGATGGGGAAAGAAAGTCTATACTTCTTCCACCTTAGCTATGAGGGCTTTGAATTGCCAGTTTCACATGTTGAAATATCAAAATTATCTTCTTTCTCAATTGAAGTCTAAGGTAGATGCTCTGGCGGAAGGCATTGAGTGTAAAGAATTACAAGATTTGGTACATGTCTCTGAACAGGTGGGTAAGCATTCTTTACAATGTGGGTTTGATGCTGTACAGGCCTCGTCTAGGGTGGCTGCCACTGGGTCAGTTCTTCGCAGGCACGCCTGGCTGAGGGATCAGAATTTATCTGACCATGTTAAGACAAGGATTTTGGATGCTCCTTTACAGTCTGATGTGTTGTTTGGTTCTCCTGTGGAGTCAGTCTTGAAGAAAATGGAAGACAAGGCTAAGTCTATGCAGGCTGTTAAAGATTTTTGCAAGTTCAGCCTCCGAAGTTTAGTAGGAATTGGCCTGCTAAGGGGTGGACGTACCCTTCTTATGATTCACAGTCTAGGGGTAGATCTAGAAGTGGTAGGGGCAGAACTCAGAGCTCCTTCAGACCTAGAACAGGGAGTTCACCTGCACAATCTTCGGGTGAGGGCAGGGGACAGTCCTTTCGTAAACAGGCCCAATGACCTACCTTTTCAGCTGCCAGATCCTTCTTGCCTGGCAGCACCTTTGGGAGGAAGGTTGGCACTCTTCAAGGAAAATTGGAGTTTGATTACCCAAGACAGATGGGTATTGGATATCATACACCAAGGTTACAGGTTTTATTTCCATACCTTGCCTCCTTTCAAAGGCATGCCGGACGTTCCTCCTCAGCAAAGACTAGAGGCTCACAAACAAATTTCTCTGCTGCTTCAAATAGGGGCCATACAACCGGTCCCTCTGCCAGAAGTGGGCCAAGGATTTTATTCTCGCCTGTTCCTAGTACCAAAGAAGGGGAACACGTGGAGACCAATTCTGGATTTATCTATCCTCAACACTTACCTGGACATTCCCAAGTTCAAAATGTTGACGTTACAACAGCTTTTACCTCTGCTGGGCAAAGATCACTGGATGGTGACTCTGGATCTCAAGGAGGCTTATCTTCATGTTCCTATCAGGCTAAGTTGCAGGAAGTATCTGCGTTTTCGGGCTGGGACTTCTCATTATCAGTTCTCTGCATTGCCCTTTGGCTTATCTACTGCGCCCAGAGTGTTCACGAAGGTTCTGGCTCCAGTGATAGCTTTCTTCAGGCTAAAAGGAATACAGATTTATCCTTATTTGGACGATTGCCTGATTCTGGCCCAAGGAAAGGACGAACTTCTTCATCATTTACAGTATGTGATAGCAGTGCTAAGATGCCTGGGGTATTCTGTGAACGAAATAAAGTCCAGTCTAGTACCCTCTCAGGACATGTGCTTTCTGGGTGTGAGACTGAATACATCATCCCAGATGGCCTTTTTGACCCCGGACAAACAAAAGAATCTTTCTCTTTACTTCCATCAATTGTCTCATCAGTCCAGGCTGACTGCAAGGACAGTCCTTCAAGCCTTGGGGTTCATGGCATCTTGTATTCTGGTGCTTCCCAATGCCAAACTGCATATGAGGAAGCTACAATGGTATCTCAAAATGTATGGACACAGCACTGCCAAGATATGGACACTGTCATTCAGATAATACCTTGCATTCAAAAGGAATTTTTGTGGTGGGCTCAGGAATGTCACCTAAACAAGGGACTCTCTGTGACCCGGCCAGAGGCGAGTCAGATTCTAACGACAGATGCCTCAGACAAAGCTTGGGGAGCTCATCTAAATGGAAAGTGGGTACAAGACACGTGGCCTGCCAGACTTCAACATCTACATATCAACTTGAAGGAGATGTTAGCAGTCCAATTTGCATTAATAGCTTTCAAGGATTTACTTCTTCCAGGGCAGGTGTTGGTTCTAACAGACAACACAACTGTCATGTGGTACATCAACAAGCAAGGGGAACACATTCTTATCCTCTATGCAGACAAGCAATGATTTTGTGGGAGACTGCTCTCAGTTTACAGCTAACTCTTCAGGCAAGGTTTCTGCCGGGAGCACAGAACTCCTTAGCAGATGTGTTGAGCAGACAAATTATGGATCCCCACGAGTGGAAATTGGATCCTCATGTATTTCAGAAATTGACAGTGTTATGGGGAACTCCAGACATAGATCTGTTCGCTTCTCCACTAAACTACCTGTTGCCAAAGTTTTGCACAAAAAGGTTTCATCCCACAGCTTGGAAAGTGGATGCTCTTTCATTCAATTGGAGCAAGCTTCATGTTTATGCCTTTCCACCTCTGCCTCTCCTCCCAAAGGTACTCCTGAAGGTCAGACAGGACAAGCCAAAGATGATTTTAATAGCTCCAGATTGGCCTCGACAGCACTGGTACCCATTACTGAGAAGTCTGGCAGGAGCCTCCATGGCCTTTACCTTCGATTCCTCACCTGCTGTCTCAGGAGAACAGTCATTTACTCAATGTCAAACTTCACTCTCTTCGCCTAACAGCTTGGCATATTCTGTTTTGAACCCTGGAGGGTCTCAGCTTCCACAGCAAGTTTTGAATGTTATTTTGGAGGCCAGAAGGCCTAGTACAAGGAAAGTGTACGCAGATAAATGGAAGAGATTTTTATTTTGGAGTACAGCAAAGGAATTTGATGTTTCTGAGCCTAATTTAAGTGTGGCTCTTCAATATCTTACTGAATTACTGGACAAAGGTTTGTCCTTTTCTTCTATTAAGGTTCATGCTGCAGCAATTTCTGCTCACTATGACTGTGACCCACCATTGTTTTCTCATCCTTTGTTTAAGCAATTCCTTAGAGGGGCAAAGAATATAAGACCCCCACGTAGAGCTCCTACTCCTGCTTGGGATCTCAATTTTGTGTTGGAGAAACTCACTCTACAACCTTTTGAGCCTGCAGCTACTGCCGAGTTGAAATATTTATCATGGAAGACTGCTTTTTTGTTGGCCATTACCTCTGCGAGAAGGGTTTCTGAATTACAGGCCCTTATGGCGGTTGAGCCTTTCTTAATTTTCCATAAGGATAGGGTATCTTTGCGTACTAATCCTTCCTTTATGCCTAAAGTGGTTTCTAGTGTGGCTTTAAACCAAACTATTCATTTGCCTACTTTTTATGCAAACCCCCAAAATAAAGGGGAGAAGATTTTGCACACTTTGGATGTACACAGGCAGTTGTGATATTATTTGAGCAGAACTAAAGGGTTCAGGCAGTCTCAGCAGTTATTTGTTTCATTTGCTTTGGGTTCTCAGGGCAAGCCTGTGTCAAAACAAACTATTTCTAAGTGGATTGGGTTTTGTATTGCTTTCTGTTATTCCCATCATGGTAAGGAGATTCCAGCTGGGATTAGGCCTCATTCCACTAGGGCTACTGCCACTTCTACAGCTTTTTTAAGGGGGGTGGCAACTAAAGATATTTTGGAGGCAGCTACTTGGAGTTCAGTGCATACTTTCTCTAAGCATTATCACCTTCCACTTTACTCTAAATCTAGGGCTGGTTTTGCCACTGCAATTTTACAGGGCATTTTGGCAGCTCCTACTGCTTTATAGTTTTGCCATCCTCCCTTAACTCTGCTTTGGGATTCTACCCAAGTGTAAAGACTGCAGCAATGTGAGATGAAGAACATAGTACAGTTTTGTACCTACCATAAATGTAGATGTTCGAAGATCCACATTGCTGCAGTCCAATTTACCCTCCCTCCTTCCCCTCTGTAGTTAGAGGCGGTTGTGTGGGTTGGGTTGTAAATATTGTAGATATTGTACATATGATTGGTGCAAGGGTGGTTGGTTGTTTTTTGCTGTCTTTTGGTTTTGACCTTTTTCTTTAGGGTCTTCTGACATCTGGGGCAAGAAAAGACTGAGGATATGACGTCGGTCATGCGCATTTGTACCCTGACGTCCTGATGTCAGTCTTAAGCGCCTTGACTGACGTCAGCCTAATACTTTGATATTCGGGCCGACCGAGGACAGCGGACTACCCGAGTGTAAGGACTGCAGCAATGTGGATCTTCGAACATCTACATTTATGGTAGGTACAAAACTGTACTTTTTTAGGAGCCCAAAGTCAGCTTTGGAGAAGTTTTTCATGGTTGTTACCTTTGTGGAGGGTGTGGATGAGATGTGGATTTCCATGGTGATTAGTTTGTGGTTGGATCTAACAAGGGAGGAATTGACTATTGGTGTAAAACAGTAGTTTCCAATGTTAGTAATAGCCAGGTCAAGGATGTTGCTTCCTGTAGTGGGGGTAAGAATGAGCTGGTCCAGGGCATTGGAAATGATGAATGATAAATTCCAGGAAGTGTTGGGCCAGTGTATTGGTGCATGAGTAGTTTTCCCCAGTTGATGGAGGGGTAGTTGAAGTCACCTAGTATGAGAGTGTTGGGTTAGATCTTAATAGTTTCCAAGGTGCTTAGGAACATGGAGTGAGAGTCTTGGGACATGGTTGGGGACATATAGCAGGCTACGACCTGAATCACCGTCTCACCCAATGTTAGTTGTACCTGAAGTATCTCAGATGCATTATGCTGGGCTACTAGTCTGGAGGTGTGGATATGCTATGTGAATAAGCTAATTAAAGTGCGAGAGAGAAGAGAACTAGCAAGATCTAAGGGAAAAATTGAAGACCAGACGTTCTGGCACTGGTAATCGTTTATCCAAGCTTTGCAGCGCTGTGTGGCGTGCAAACCCGGGCTTTTAAACTAGAAAGTTGAAAAGGATAGAAAAACTGCCCAAACGGCCAATAAACTACAATTTCAGAGCCAGGACCACTCCTCTTGTGGTAGATAGGCTACCTAGTGCTTACCAATCTCACTGATAAGCTGGAAGGCCTCTCTCTAACACAGAAAGGTTTGAGGAACTCAGAAACTTACAAAACAGTCCCGGATACAGCAGATCTGTATCTGGACTAGTCTAGTAACAGGAAAGACAGGAAGCAAGCTTTGAACTTTTTTTGTTTTGTTTTTTTTTTTTGCTGAAAAAACAGTTAAAACAGTAGTAAAAACACTTTAAATGCAGTACAAACTAGCACACCTGAGTGTGTAGCAATATTAAGGCAAATACAGTTAAAATAAATGCAGTTAAATGAAAAAAAAATACTTAAATCAAGTTCAGAAACCAGTATAATCAGAAAAAATCAAAATGGAGACACTTAGTCTCTCTTTCTCCTTCCAGGTGCTCTTGTAGTCTGTAGGACATCTAGTTTTACAACACAACCTTTGCCACTGATTAATTACCAAAATTGTGGCTGTGTTTGCCATTATGTTTGATAGCTGTAGCGCATCCTTTTACATATCCAAAATGAATGACCGTGTTAGATTACTCACTTCAACAAGAATGATGACTATGTTGCTGCTACCTTTAAAGCTTTTTAAAGGAAAACTCCACCTTAGAACTAAAAAAAATAAATTTTTCACTCTATTTCTGTTTTCTGAGTTATTTTAACATGTCAAAATCACTCTAACTGCTTCTTATAGAATTTTAATATGTTTTCTGTACAATGGCTGTCAGTGGAGCTTGACATATCAACGTGATCTTATTTTTCTTCGTGCCTTTATCTTCCCCTAATCAATTTCAAGTCTGCTTTATATGAGTCATGCTAGACATAAGGAAGTAGTGGTCTATTTCCATCCCATTGACATATAATGGGATTAGTGCCAAGTCACTGTCATCTTGTATACCATCTTTAACAGTACTGCTTCTTTTTATTCCTTGAATGGCCCTAGTGCGTGTGTGTGTGTGTGTGTGTGTGTGTGTGTGTGTGTGTGTGTGTGTGTGTGTGTGTGTGTCTCCCGGCTTGTTTTACAGTATACTAAGGAGTTATACAGCTGCAACCAAAACAGTTGTGAAATTGCAAGCCTTTGTTCAAAGTATCTTTTTGTAGTCTAAAATGAATTGATAGCTCCACCCCCTACACTATGGTAAGTGTGCTGATACTTTACAAGAAAATATATTTTCTAATTTTCTGACTTTTCGCTAAATGTCACAGACATCTTTAATACTATATTCAAGTCATCTTAAAATGTAAAGTAGTATAAACAACAAACATTTAAAGTTTAGAGCTTAGCATTTCATTACTGTGATGCTGCTTATGTAGATTTGTCGCACAGTCTAAAGTACCTGCAAAGGTACTGTATTGTGCCTTCATTAATGCACCTTAGCTGCATCCTGAATTATACCAAATATTTGCTAGCAAAAGAGTGATAATCTATTTTTGGGCACCCCAAACTTGCATCTCTAAGCATACTCATGCTCTGATGAAGATCTAATTGTGGAGGGGAAGTTCATGTACCATTTCATACCAAGACAGAGTTTCTTTGAGAAACTGTTCAATTCTCTTCTAGGATTTCCTTTTTTTCTGATAAAAATGTTGAAGGCTCAGATGCAGAAATCACTCTAAAATAAGTTTTTGTTTCATTAACTGTTTAAGTGAGAGAGAGACACTATGCCTTTTTCTCCCTTACAGTTTGCACTGGTTTATATGTAGCTATCAAGCAATCAGTCTACATGTGCACATAGGATCTTTTAATCTAATGTACACTGACCCAGCATCAGGCTGCCCAGGACGAGTCACCCCTATATTTAGGAATACTGCAACAGTAAAGAGAAGGACATCTACTGTTGTGGTAAGATTTTACACAACTGCACTTTCTAATTACTCCACTTATACTGCTGGTCATATTGTGTATTTTACATTGTTTCAGTTCTAATTCTTTATATATATATATATATATATATATATATATATATATATATAGTGTGTGTTGTTTTTGTTTATATAGTTTCATTTCTAATTCCTATGTATATTGTATTTTTTTACATTGTTTCAATTGTACTTCCTATGTATATTGTATTTTTGTTTACATTGCTTCATTTCTGATTCTTGGGTGTATTGTATTGTTTTGTTTTGTTTTTGTGTTTTAGTGTTTACATTGCCTTGATTCTTGATCCTATGTATATTGCATTGTTTTGGTTTTGTATTTGTTTCTGATTATGATTGAGAGTTGGTTTATGTAGATCAGATTACTCATCCTGTAACTAGAAGAATAAATAAGTAGTAAATAGCCACTTATATAGACTTTCAGGTTGATTAGTGTTATCAGTTTAAGAATAGTAGAAGGACCTAAAAAAAAGATAAAGGGGAAACATGGCTGACAGATCTGCTGGAGGAGATAGACAAAATACATTTTCAAGTGTATTTTGCATACAGAGTGCACTTAAGTGAGGTAAACATCCACAACAAACAAATTATGTCAGTGATAATGGGTGCTCTCAGAAGCACAAAGGAAAGAAATCACCTTTTGAAAGTTACCTGTCTTAAGAAAATCATCTCATGAAGTTAAATTCAACATTTTCCTGGATTTGACATGTACAGTGAAGCAAAGCAGAATTTTTGGCATCTGTGCCTGTCTTCCTTCTTCAGTTCAGGATTGCCTTTGATCACATCTACATGTTCATTTATCAGGTGGTTGCTATGACTTTGGTTAGGAAAATCCTTTACAGCTGATACAGTTTCCTAAAAATGAAGACGAGAGGAGCACTATATACCAAGTCTGAGATTGCATTACAGTGGGGAAAGGGGGAAAAAAAGTCCATCCCTATTGTACCATGATTTAGTACAACATGCTATTAGTTGGAATCACATGTACTTGACTTTTTGTGTTTCGACCTTGTGTGATCCATTATATACAGCCTTCAGTATTTTGATCAGTTGATATTTTGAACGTGTCCAAGCTGGGACATAATGAGGGTGTTATGCTTGTACACCATGAAGGTGGATTTTTTAACCTCTATAAAATTCAGATGTCTGTCAAGAAATCAGTCAATTTCCAAAGCAAGTCAGCATTGTTTTTTTTTTTATTTTATTATTATTTTTTTTTGTTAAGGCTGGCTAATTTTCTTGCAGATTAGAAGGCCACTCCTAACACTCTCTCTCTTTTTTGCTTTCTGTGGATTAATCCATTTGGTGTGATCCCAGTTTTCATTCCTCTGCCAGTTGTATCACCCCCTTGTGTTCTTCCAATGTTATCCTTATGCTCATCTGTTTTTCACTTTTAAAGGGTATTTTCATTTTATACTACATCAGAAGATCACCACCTTTGTATGGTATGGTGCACTCAGCCTCCAGTCAGAATTTATTCCCATAAGCCTAGGGTACCTCATTTAGCATTGTGAGTCTTTCATCAGACCTTTTACCTTATTTGACCTGTAAATGCAGGGGTTACTGCGACTCTGCTGTTTGAATGCAGCACAGCCTCAAGTCCATTTACCTTCCTGTCTTAACTGCTGTGGAGTATAGCCAAAGTTCTTATGCTTCTTTTTCCACAGTTGCAAGGATATCTGTCCAGACACAGTCTCTCATGTATTGAGCAGTGTGGTTTACCTGCTAGGCATAACACTATTGTTATTGTACTCAGTGTCACTAACTCCATTTACTGTAACAAAAATGAGAGTAAACTCGCTTGTGCAGTTTTTGAGGAATTGTGTTTTCCACCCTTTCCTTACAGCTAAAATTAGAAATGTTGCTGTTGTTACCTCATTCTGCTCTTTGGTTTTTAAAACAAATTTCTCATCTCTTTTCAGGCCCTGTATCTCTGTCTCTGTTTGTTTGTCAACTAACTTGTCCTTCTGTATTACTGTTGCAGAATTCTTAACATTAGGGATCTGACTCGCAGGGCAGCCTGAAGTTCGGCCAGTATACCAAAGCCTAATGATCTTACATGCGCTGTACGTCACACATATGCTCCCTGCACAGAACGTAGGGAATAAAAGTGACATACAAATGCAGTTAGCCATAACTTCTTTGCCGCCATTATTGTTCGTTGGTCTGAACACTTGTTGCTTGCTGAATACCTACCCATCAGACAAGTGCTTCGTTGGGGTTGTTTTTTCTTTCGTCTTATATTATGTTTTGCTTACTTAAGAGTTTATGTCATCCAGGAAGGGAAAATGTCAGTATGTGAGACAGATTACCTATAAGGATTATTACGAACAGTGTCTCTTTTGTTTGGGTGCTTCCCAAGACCATACCACTGTAAGGAGTTTGTGCCTAAGACATTCAGAAGCTGTTTGTCTTCCCTGACTATTTATCCTGAAAACCAATGGTTTAAACAGTTAGCCCAGGGTAACTTGGCAAAATCCTTTAACTCTGAGGTACTCCCTCTAGGTAAGAAGAAGACCAGGATGTCTTGGCTGGATTCTTTAGCTGTCCAGCCTCTACCAGATGTCCATCTAGAAGTGGGTAATAGCTCTGTAACCCATGTGGCGTCTACATTGGTTTCCTCTGCCATGGCTCCATCAGAGGCCAGCATGGATCTGCCTTTTGACATGTCCTCTTAGGTTTTGCATGCGTCTGCTCCAGACATCAAGGGGGAATCATGACTGATTATCTCAGAGGGACCTTATAGGGATTCCACAGATATTGGTCAGGGAGGACATTGCAGGTTCTCTTATCAAATCTCACCAAAGGTCAGAACCTGTGGTATTTGTTAAGGCTGGTGTCCCTTCCAAGAAAAGACAAAAAGATGAAGCATGTTTCCGTCCATCCTAAGGATCCTCAAAGGGAAAGGCAAAAGTTTATTCAGGGCTTGTTTTCTGCCTTGATGGCCCTGAAACCTCATCAATGGGATTGGGCCCTGCTCATCCTTGGACCTCTACCCCTTCTAAATGGCTTAGGATTCAGAGTCTGATGAGGGATTTTTGTCCTGTTCTTCACAGATACCTTCACCTTTGGCTTATGGGTCTGATAAGGAGGAATCTGTTAGCCCTGAGTCTCTTTTTGAGGAATTGTCCTTTAGGGACATAATTGCTAGGATGATGGAATTCTTTAAGTGGGAGTCTTTTAAAGTTTCTGATATTCAGAGGAGATCCAAACCAATACCATATTCATAGGTGACTTTAATTGCTCCTCTATTGACTGGGAATCCTGTATGACACCAAACATACATGCACAGATATTCCTAGATTTTGTAAACACAAACTCCATGGACCAGGTAGTCAGTACACCAACCAGGGGTGCAACCATACTGGATCTGGTCCTCACTAATATGGGACACTGCTGCACACCCCCTACTGTAATGTCTTCCCTGGTAAGGTCAGACCACAAAATGGTCTCCTTTGAAGTAAAAACTAAAACCTGGACCCCCAGCTAAACATGGAATATTCAGCAACTATTGTAAGGCTAAGCTCCCATAAACCCTGAGAACACTGTTACCTCTGCAGAACTGTTCACGGAAACCCTGTACAGGCATGGTAATAGCTGCATAGAGGCAGCAGTACTCACCAGAAAGAAGTATATAACTATCTCAAAAAACAAGCCATCCTGGTGGAATCACAAAATCAGTAGGCTGTATAACAGGAGGAAGAAAATCATGATAAAAATTAGGAGGAGCAGCACCCAGCAGGATAAAATCACTCTCATCAAACTAAACATACAACTCAAGAGGACAGATAAAGTCTACCAAAGCCAAATTTGAGGTAGGTTTGGCCTCCCAGGCTAAGGACAACCACAAAACATTCTTTAGCTATGTCTGCACCCTCAAAGGCAATACACAGTTGTGTGCAGAGCTCATTGTAAATGGAGCCACCTATACTGTGCCAGAAAATGCAGCAAACCTTCTGGCTGATAAATTCAGCTCCAACTTTACCACCTCTCCCTCACAATCTTCCCTCAGGAAATATCATCAAATATAACTTCCCCTACTATCACTAGGGAGCAGGTCCTTAATGCTTTCTCTAAGACCAAGAGCACTGCATCAGTGGGCCCAGACAGTATCCCATGATGCCTCATAAATAGCATGAAACATGACCTATCTGGGCCTCTGGAATTAGTATTTAACTGTAGCCTCCAAACAGGCTTTGTGCCTCATGAATGGAAAAGGGCAACAGTCATCCCTCTGCACAAAGGTGGGCCATCTACAGACCCTGGAAACTACAGACCCATATGTCTCACTAGTCTTGTATGTAAAGTCATGGAAAGAATTATCATGGAGATGATCAAGAGAGATATAGTAAACCTCCAGCCACTGGACCCAACCCAGTTTGGTTTCGTCAAGGGCAGATCCTGCCTACTCAACCTGATGGACTTCTTTGAGAAGGTCAACAAAGCAGTGGATGAAGGCAAAATCAGTCGCAATGCCTACTTTGACCTGGCCAAGGCATTTGACACAATACCCAAATTGGGCATTATTGACAAACTCAAAAGGTTAGCTGCAAACCTGTATGTCATCCGGTGGATAGGCAGCCGGCTCACAGATAGGACCCAGAAAGTTAGAACTGGGGAGTCCACCGCTACAAAGAGGCCAGCCATAAGTGGAGTCCCTCAAAGATCAGGCCTTGGACTGCTCCTTTTTGGCATTTACTTCTCAGAAGTCAAGGCAAATGCCGGTGGTCTCTGACTGACTAAATCTGCAGATGATTGCAAATTAGGAGCTGTCATTGCATCTCACTCTGACACAAATGTTTTCCAGGAGGGGCTGAAACAGACAAACAACTGGTGTCAAAGCCATGGGCTAAAACTAAATGCCAAGAAATGCATAATAGTAGCCCTTGGGAAGTCATCCATCCCTGGTAACTGTCATATTGTCAACACACCCCTTAGAGTTGACCCAGTAGTCAGGGACTTAGGGACACACATTGATAGTAATTTAGCCTTTGACCCTCAGGTGTCTACAGTGGTGAGGAAGTCATTCTATGTTGCGCACCTTATAAACAAAGGCATGGTATCTAAGTCCAAGGAAGTCCTTGTTCCACTGTATTCGGCATTCATCAGACTTATCATTGAGTTCAATGCCCCCTTTGGTATGTACCTAACCAGGCATATCCAACAACTGGAACATCCACAGAGGTTCCTCACTAAAAGAATACAGGGCATAAGTAAATTGTCCTATACAGACCACATCAAGGCTCTATCCCTGTATTCTGTCTCCTACAGGCTTTTGAGGGGAGATCTATGAGTGTCATACAGGGCATTATCAGACCCCACTCTGATGGACCTCTTGCATATCCACGAAACAAATGGCACCAGAATTACCCATTCTAAAGACTTAAACCTTGCATGTGATATAAATAGGACCCTGTTGGAGAGATAGGTATGTGTCCCAGAGACTACCCTGCCTATGGAACAGGCTCTCCATCCATGTGAAGCAGAGTTCCTCCCTAATCCAATTCAAGTGCAACTTGGACAATTGGATGGAAAACCAGAAATTCATCTCTGGTTTGGTACCTTTTTCTCTAATGGATACAGGTAACCTGCAAATGGTTCATCTCCCAGGCCCATGCTTACACTTATCAAGGGTATAAGAACTTGTCAGAGATGTAGGATGTGTGGCTAGGCTTAAAAAGGCCCTTGTGGTTGTTATCCTAGTAAACACCTATGAACCTATGTTATGAGTTGCTTCAGGTGGATATTCCTAAGGCATCTTAAAGTTCCTCCTGTGTTGGGTGCCTTGTTAGACACTTTCATTGCTGTTTACAAGTATCCTGATTCTCAGCCTCCTTTCCTTAAGAAACGTGATGTATTCTATAAGGTTCCTGAGGATTGTCAGTTTTTATTTAAATGTCCTTATGCTGATCCTGCTGTGGTGTCAGTCTCTTCTGGCAAACCTCTGCCTTTTCTATTTTAGGTTCTGCTTCTCAGGTGGCTCACCACTCTATCAAGTATAGCCTATGATGCTGATGATGCCTCTTCCAAGGTTGCAGCTTTTGGGTCTGTCACAAAGCATTCTTGGCTTCATCTCCACTCATTGCCTGAGGACATTAATTCCAAGTTGGTGGCTGCTCCTTTGGATAATAAACATCTTTTTGGGACTGCTGCTGCTGACCTGTTTAAGTCTAAGAGAAATGCAAGGCCTTGTAAGACTTTAAACATATTTTTGTCTCTCCCTAAGTTCCAGAGGAATTATACTTCTAGGTCTGCTTTTGTTCACAGGCAAACACGCCACTCCTCTAAGGGCAGGAAGGGTGATAGGCAGGCCCCCTCTCCTAAGGCTTCTCAGATTTATGTTGCCAGAAACCTCTTTTATCTGATAAGCTTGCTTCTTTATGACAGTCCCCCCTTCTCTTAGACCAGGTTTCTTTGACCCTTCAGCTTTCCCTTTGTCTTCCAAATTGGCTTCTCATCACTTCAGACTCTTAGGTTCTTTTTATCATTTGTCAGGGTTACTTCATGGTATGGAAATCTCTCCCTAGGGATTCCTCAACATCCTCTAGAGCAACTTCCTCATTTCCCAAAGGACCTAGGGTTCCTGGCGAACCAAGGAACCATTCAACCTGTTCCCCCTTCCAAGTGGGAAAGGGTTTTTATTCCAGTATGTTCCTTGTTCCTCGAAAGGAAGGCACTTTGAGACCTATTCTGGATATCTCCCTGCTCAACACTTTTCTCAAGGTCCCTTCCTTTCAGATGCTTACTCTTCAAACCCGGTTTCTATTTTTACTACCCCAGGTTTTTTGGTGTTTTTGGATATGAAGAATGCTTACCTTCATATCCGTATTCACCCTCTTTTCAGGAAGTTTTTACATTTCTGTTCCTTCCTTTCATTTTCAGTTCTCTGCTTTACCCTTTGGCCTCTCTACTGCCCCAAGGGTACTCACAAAATGTCTATCTCCTTTGATTGCTTTCTGCAGGTTCCAAGGAATTCAGATTTTTCCTTATCTAGATGACCTGTTGCTTCAGGCACCTTCTCCCAGTCTCTTTTTACAGGATCTGGAGTTTACCATCTCTCTTCTTCATAGTGTGGGGTTCACTATCAATGACCAAAAGTCTGTCAGGAATACCTCCCAGGATCATGTGTATCCAGGATGCAGGATTCAGGCTCTGCCAGTGTTGGCCTCTCTTCCACTCCCAAAAGTTTTGTCCTTGACAGCCTTCTTTCAGTCTCTTCTTCCGCTGACTGCCATGCCAGCCAGAGAGTTTATTTGTGCCCTGGGATTCAAGGCCTCTTTTATTCCAGTGCTCCCTCTTGCCAGACTGCATATGCAGAAGCTTCAATGATGCCTTAAGTCAGTTTGGCTGAAGCGTTGCCACCCTCTGGACTTGAATGTACCTCTCCTTCCTTGTCTAAAGCAGGAATTCAAGTGGTGGATTCAACAGTTTGCTGTCAACCCAGGCCTACCCTTTCAGCCTGCAATCCCTTCTCAAGAACTGTCCACCAATGCCTCAGACATGGGGGGGGGGCTTCATTTAGTCACCTGAAAGTTCAAGATCTCTGGGCCCCCCATCAGAAGTCAGACAATATCAACATCAAAGAGATGAGTTGATTCTGGCCCTTCAGGCTTTTCACCCAATGTTCTCTTCAGGCCCCTCAAAGGTGTACATAGACAATAGTACAGTGATGTGGCATGTCAACAAGCAGGGAGGCAAAAAATCTTACCTCCTGTACAGGATGGCTCTTCAGGTCTGCGAGGTGTCTGTCAGTTATCAGTTAACTCTTCAAGCAGTAAACATTGCTTCAGAGCACAATCTAGTGGTAGGCTGTCTGAGTAGGTCCAGAACACAGGCTCACAAATGGATGCTTCACAGAGACATGTTTCTGGACATTTGTCCATCGGTGGAGTATTACTCGGATGGATCTTTTTGCTTCCCCTCTGAACAGGCAGCTACCTCTCTTCTGTTCCAGAGTGCCATGTTATCTGGTGTGGAAGACAGACACCCTTTCTTTTCCTTGGAAGAGGATGTTTCTTTATTGCTTCTCTCCTCTTCTACTTACAAGAGTGCTGTAGAAGATTTAGCTGGACTCACCAAAAATCTTGATAGTGACTCCCTTTTGGCCAAGACAGCACTAGTTTCCCCTCTTAATACATCTGGCTGGAGCAATCACCACAAGTGACCTCACTAGTTGGACCTCCTTACACAGGATAAGGGGTCAGTTATCCATCTTCACTTGTCCAGTCTTCAGCTGACACTGTTAGGTGTGATCCCTTTAAGGCACGTCTTTTCTGAGGATTTTTCTCAGGGTTTTACAGGACGCAAGGAAACCCTCTACCAGAAAATCTTATATGTCCAAATGGAAAAGATTTACTGTCTTGTACCATGCTTGTAACCGGGACCCTTTTTCAATGGTGGTTCTTTTGATCCTCTTGTTTTTTTGTGTGAGTTGCTCCAGTCTGGCCTGGCCTATTCTTTTGTGAAGGCTTATTTGTCAGTCATTTCTGCTCGTCTGCCCTTGAATCATCCTTTGGCTTTTCATTTTGAGGTCAGATGATTTCTTAAAGGTGTCCTGCATATTAGGTCACCAAGGAAACCTTTTCCTCCTCCTTGGGATCTTCTTTTTGTTTTAGACAAACTGACTCAGGCTCCTTTTGAGCCTGCAGATTCTCCTTTTTTGCAACATCATATTTGGAAAACTGTTTTGTGGGTGGATCTTACTTCTGTTCAGAGGGTTTCTGAGCTCCAGGCCGTTATGGCCATTCCTCCTTTTTTTGTTTTTCACAGGGACAGGGTACCCCTTTTGTACTAATCCTCCTTTTATGCCCAAGCTAGTAAATGAACTGTCCTTGAATCAATCTGTACAACTCCCTTCCTTTTCCCTTCTCCTCAGTCTGCTAGTGAGTGGGTCTTGCATACCTTGGATTTGCACAGACAGCTCAGGTACTATTTGGATAAAACTAAGGCTAATCACAACTCTGACCAGCTTTTTGATTCCTTTCTTCCCAGAACATTGGGTTTAACTGTTTTTAAGCAAACCATCTACTCTTGGATAGCTACAGCCATTTCCTTTTATTATTCTTTTAATGGCAAATCTTTGTCTACTTTTGTTAGAGCTCATTCCAGTAGGGCTGTTGTCTTTTCTGGTGCTTTCTTCAAGGGGTTGGACACAAATTCCATCCATGAAGCTGCTACTTGGTCTTCAGTGCATAACTTTACTAAGCATTATAAATTGGATATGGTTTCTAGAGCCAGAGCAGGTTTTGCTAGAACCATTTTATATGGGGTTATTGAGGGCTGTTCTAAGCCTTTCACCTCCCATTCTGTTTCTTGAGCTTTTTTACTCTTCCTAACATTAAGAATACTGCAACAATGATGTAGAAGGACATAGTACACTTATGTAAATCTTATTATAACAGTAGATGTCCTTCCGTCTACTGTTGCAGTATTTTCTCCCTCCAACCCCCTGTTGTTTATTTTTTATTTTGGATCCCCTTCTAGTAGTGGGTTTCCCCTTTTTATTTTGCATTTTTTACTTCTGGATGTGCATGGACTCTTTTGTTCTATGGGGACTTGTCTTCTGGGGCAATTCCATTCTGGGTAACTGCATCCATATGACTTTTATGCCCTACGTTCTATGCAGGGAGCATATGTGTAACATATAGTGCAATTAAGATCATTAGTCTTTTGCAAACTAAGGATACTGCAACAGTGAAGAGAAGGATGTCTGCTGTTATGGTGAGATTTTACACAACTGAACTTTCTATACTTCATACACAGCGGTTTGTTCTTACTTCCCTTCAGTTTACTTTATCCATTAAAAGACCACTACTGGAAGAAACTAAAAATGTTTTTTTGTCTTGTCTGCATTATACAGACTTCTTTGCAGTGCAGTAAGTCATCTTTGGTTGTGGCTAGTTCAGGACTTACCTGTGGCTGGTGTGGTGTGACTCTAAAGATGACCCCACCACTACACTGTCAACTTTTTGGATAGGTTCATGGCTTACATGCTTTTGGTTTTTAAAAAAAGTCTAATCTCTTTTCTTAAAATGTCTGTCTGTCTCCTGTGCTGTATACCCCATACCCAGTGGATCTGCTGTAAGGCCCCTTCCATACCCATGGCTGGTGTGGTGTGATTGCAAGGATGAAGCCCCCTCATATTAACTCTTGAGGTAGGTTCATGGGTTAAGTGCTTTATGTTGGGAAGCGAATAATCACAAAAATATACGTGTAGCCGGTTTGATATATTTCAGACTCAAGTAAACTCTGTAGAGTACTGAAGTGAGTGAATGATAATTTGCTTTCTTTTGCTCACAGCAGAAGAGGTTGTGTCAGATGTATGCAGAAGTTGTTTTAGTTTAACTTTTGTGATGGTTTGTGTCTCAGTGCTTTGCAGATTTGACTAATAGATGGCAGTCTGATTAGGGACAACACAGAAATTGTGTGTCAGTAACTGGGTGCATCAATAAAAAGTGTTCAGTCTAATGGACCCGTCAGTGAGAAACTACAGCATGTGTAGGTAAAACAATGGACCTTTCTTCAGCCTTGAGCCATCTGTAATTTTTTTTTCTTGGTAGACAAAGATCAAAAAAAGTAGGTTGCCATCAAAAAGTGAAGAGAGAGTGACTCCTGGATGGGACTTATTTTGCTGCTGTTTGCTATTGATCAGTGATGCTAGAGATAATATAGATTTCTGGTTTTAGGAAAAGGGAAAGAGTTAACATACTGTTGAGATCTAATTTAAGCCCCTGCTGAACTCCTGATTGTAATTAAACTGTCTCATCAGGGCAATAATTGGTTGCCTCCTGACTACATGCATTATATCTCTTTTTAAGATATTTGCATATGAGACTCATTTGCTACGTTAATTTTAACTTGCATGTAAATAAAGCATTAGAAATTTTCTTCAACTAAGCAAACTTTTCATTTAGCCAGTGACTCCTTAAAACTTAGGAAGGAGTATTTGCCACATTAGGTGTTAACGCTTTCCTCCGAACATTTCAGCTGTTTGAAACAAATACAATCAAAGCTTTATTTAGATTCCCAGTAGGCTAGTTGAGAGACTTGAGCAGCACATGTGTAAGATGTGAGTAACTGCCATGGAAAAATGTGAGTTCTTTTCTTGTATTGAATGTGTGGTGCAGCTTTTGTTGCTGCTGTGGAACAGTAGTTAGGATGATAAATTAGATACCAGCTGATAAACACTGTGCCATTTTAAGGATTAATTTAGCTGCTTGGAAGTTCTACCAGCGAGGAGTGTTATTTTCTATGTTGCCAGGTAAATATAGCATTCATTGCTGGTTCGTAGTGCTTGTCAGTGAAGTATGGAAAATTATCTGCTGATTCAGTAAAATGTAACTGCAGGCAGAAACAGAAAAGTAAATGTTTTTGATTATATCTTGATCTCCTGTGTAGTAGTAGTGCCCCTAAATTACCTTGTGTTATAAGAAGTGTTGTACAACTTGTCTTACAAACTGGCATGGTGGAGGAAGCTGTACTGACATGATTTTGTTTTTCAGCCAAGGCTCCTAGACAGCTGTATCTACTTCCTTAATACTTAAGTCATATTCATTCATAGTAAGTGCTGAGATTTGCCAAGGATGTTATAACTTCTGGATATTTGTTCTAATGCTCAGTTTATAAGACATATTGTGGATGAGGTTCACAGTGCTTTCCAGAAGGTATGTGTACATCATGACATTCAAATTCCCTCTAGCCAGGCTGTAACATTTAAAGTGATACACCCTGATAAAATCCTTCTTTTGTTATTGAATGTTTGTATACATATATATATATATATATTATATATATATATATATATATATATATATATATATATATATAGATGTATGTATATATGTATATATATATAATATATATATATATATATATATATATATATATATATATATATATATATATATATATATGGGTCTACTTCATTTCACTGAAAACACACTTCACTGAAACTCATTTAATTGAAAACTCATTTCACTGAAAATCAGTTGCCTGAGCACAATTCACTGAAAGCTCACTTCACTGAAAACTCATTTTGTTGAAAGTGTATGCTCTGTTCCCCACTGTAGTGCAGTCCTGGAGTTAATATATATAGTAAGGGTGGGCGTGGGGGATGTAGCCCCCCACATAGTTTGGTTATATATTATCTTCTGGGAAGAGTTATTCATTCAACTTGTAATTATCCATGCCTATGGTTCCAACGTTTAAAATAGATGGGGGCCGTGCCCCCCATACCCCCTTATTATATGTATTAACTCCAAGATCGCACTATAGTGGGGAACAGGGCATGTACCTTTCAATGAAATGAGTTTCAGTCAAATGAGTTTTCAGTGAAATGAGTTTCAGTGAAGAGTGTTTTCAGTGAAACAAAGTAGACCCATATATAGATATATGGATCTACTTAATGAAATTCCATTTCCATTACATCGAACTGCATAATATCGAGAGGAAAATGCCGAAAGTCTACAAGATCAAATGTCAAGTTGTCAAACTGTATGTAAGTCGAATTTCAAAGTATCGAACAATGTATTGCACAGATTGCTTTCCTGCTTCTAAACTGCTTAATTGTAACTAATAACCTCAGTAATGATAATATTAAAGAAAAAATGTACATCTTCCAGTTGTGGTAGTAAATATTTGCACTATAGTATACAATCTGTTCATATGTATGTACTGCACGTTTTTTAAATGGTTACATCTTGTTACTACCATGCATTAACAGTGCTTGTAAAAGAACAGCAGTAAAGTTTCTACATTTTAAAATGTTAAAGTGGACAATTGTCCTTCTTGTAAGAAATAGTATCATAAGTTGTAACATACCGTTGTTGCATGCACTGTTCCTAAAAGTCTTGTAGCGTGAACATAACGTCCAACCCAAAGGACATACTGTATACATTTAAAGAGGCAGTCACATGTTTAAAAATATTCAGTTAGTGAAAATATTCCGTCAGTGTTTAAATGCACTTTCAACAACATAAAGTTGGATCCTGTAACCTTTTAGCATTTTGTACTGTCGGTGTTTTTATCTCCGTGTTATCTTGGAAAGTGTATCCATAGTTTGCAGTTTTCCTCAATGTAGTGCAATCTTGGAGTTGCTATATTTAATCTGTGGGGGTTGTGTGTGCATTTTAAGCCTAGCCAATAACCTGAGGTCAGAATCAAGAGCCCTGTACCTTGTGTCTATGAAGTAAGGACTTTAACCATTATGGCGAACCCAATCATGTACATGCACAAATATATTTTTGTATGCGTGTGTGGGTTTACCTTTACAACGTTGCAAATAATATGTGCGACTCGTCATATATCTGACTCTAAATGTCAGAAATTGCGCTTTCAAATGCTGAAAACACCAAAAGTGCTAAACAATGAATTAGACATTCCGGGAATGTGAAATGTTTTCAAAAATGCGCCCCGCCCCCCTGCTAATTTAATATACTAACTCTGAGACTGCACTGCAGTGAGGAAAGGGGTACATGTTCCAATCCCCATTGTAGTGCAATCTCCATTCAGAATGCCGAATCCACATGAGCGAATGCACACTGGCATTTGCTCATTTGTGATTTCAGCAATTCATAGTTCGTTGTTACGAACTTTTGAAATCGTGCTGTCGTAGATGTGCAGTTCAACCATATGAAGGGGTGTGTGTGTGTGTGTGTGTGTGTGTGTGTGTGTGTGTGTGTGTGTGTGTGTATATATATATATATATATATATATATATATATATATATGTATATGCTTACACCCAGTGTTTGTGTGTATTTTTATACACATTCTGTGAGATAACAAATATGTTATATTGGTCATTTATTAATCATTTTAATTATGCAAAGCATATTATGGGTATTTTACATCCAGTAGTAAATTTGCTCCGTTGGAGGACATACTTGTAAATGAAACATAGGTTCATAGGTTCATACTAGGCTATCTGCCCTAGGGCATTTATAAGCCTAGCCAGAGTGTGTTTGGCTTTCGCCACCCATTTTAAATGAATTTTGCTATGCCCTTTTTCGAGGTTAGTATACTGTGCCTCTGTCTAACAGTGACACAGAAGTGATACCGGGGTAAACCTACTATCTCCCATCCACTCATCAAGATTCCTCTTGAAGAGAGTCAATGAGGGACTCTGCCTAATCTGGACTGGGATTTTATTCCAGAGTGAAGGGAGCCTCTGGGTTATGAATCTGTCCTTCCAGCATGTCCTATTTATTTCAATGCTGAGGTTCAAGTCTCTCGAGCGCGTAGCTCGATGGGATTTGGATTTTCTGAGGTGCAGCATGTCCATTAATTCCGGGTTGGACATGGCTTTATAAGTCAGGCACAGATCACCTCTGAGCAGGCGGTATGCCACTGAGTAGAGCTTTAGTTTCTTTAACCGGGCAGCATATGGCATCTGTTTGAGCCCTTTGATCCTCTTGGTGAGGTACTTTTGGGGTCTTTCCAGTTGCTGCAGGTGTCTGGTAAGGTACATCCCAAAAGGGGCATTGCACTCAATTATGGGCCTGATGAGGGATGAGTAAAGAGGCACGATGACCTCCCATGATCTAGATGTGATTCAATTCATGATTAGGTGGGCTATATAAAATGTTTTTCTAACCACTTTGGCCACGTGGTTGTCAAATGAGAGATTGCTATCAACTTGGGTCCCCAGGTCCCTAATTACTTCTTCCGTACTTAATGGATTACCACCTATGTGGTAATTTGTGGGCACTTTGTTTTTGCCAAAGGGGATGACTATACACGTTTTGGTGTTTAGCTTGAGGCCATGGCTCTGGCACCAGTTGTCTGTTTCTATGAGGCCCTTTTGTAGGATGCTTGTGTCGGCTGGAGAGTCGATCATGGCACCCAGTTTGCAGTCATCTGCGAACTTGGTCAGCCACAGTCCTTCCGTGTTAGCCTGTACCTCCGAGAAATATAGAACGAACAAGAGAGGTCCCAGGACTGAGTCTTGTGGGACTCCACTTGTAACTGGTTTGGTGTCTGACATGGCTCCAGCAATTCTAACCATGTGGGTTCTGTCCTTGAACCAGTTTGCAACCCATCTAGTGACATAGGGGTTTATATTTAAGCTGGTGAGCTTATCTATAATGCCCGAGTGGGGTATTATATCGAAGGCTTTTGCAAGGTCCAGGTAGGCTGTGTGGACCGCCTTCCCCTCGTCAATGGCCTTGGTGACTGTTTCAAAGAAATCAACCAGGTTTAAGAGGCAGGATCTGCCCTTAACAAAGCCGAACTGGGTAGGATCCAGTGTCTGTAGGTCCCCAATATCTTTATTTATGAGGTCCGTGATGATCCTTTCCATAGCTTTGCAGACCAAGCTAGTCAGGCTTATGGGGCGATATTTTCCAGGATCTGTTGAGGCACCACCTTTGTGGAAAGGGACCACTGTTGCTGTACGCCACTCTTTGGGTACATATCCTGTAGTAAGGCTGAGATTGAACAGTAGTTTTATGTTTGGGTTTAGTTCTTCTTGGAGTTCATGTAGGACGCAGCCCGGGACACTGTCTGATCCCATTGATGCTGTGTTTTTTGCTTTGGAGAGGGCGGCTCTTACCCCCCTCTTTCAGGGGGGCAGCACTCTGCTGGGATAGATATTTGCCCTTTTGGTGGGGAAGGGGGGGAGAGGTTTGCGCTGAACCTGTCAGCTAGGATGTTGGCAATGTCTGTGGGTTCGGTGTATTTTTTGTCATTTTGGACTAATTCTGAGCATATCTGGGAATTCCCACCCAGGTTCCTAACATAACTAAAGAAAGCCTTGTGATTATCCTTAGTGTCCTGTGCAATTTTTCTCTCAAAGCTGACCTTAGACGATTTTATGAGTGCCCATAGTTTTTTGCTAATACTGATCAGAGATGCCTTCCCTTTTTGGGATTTTGTAGTAGCTTCCTCCTTCTATTGTAAAGTTTGTTTATGGCTGGGGTCCACCAGACAGGTCGCCTAACTTTGGAGGATTGGGTCTTTGTTTTATTTGGGATTGCATGATCCATGCATTCCTGAAGGTGTTCATAGAATGCGTTTATAAAGGATTCTGCGGTCTGGGCCATATTTTCCACAGGCCCGGGGGCTTTGAAGGATTCTGCCTTGGTTTTGAGGAGTGTGAAATTTGCTTTAAAGAAGTTTTTCACTGTGGTTTTCTGGGCAGGGGCTGGGGTCGGGATGTGAATATCTAGTGAGATTAGTTTATGGTCTGATCTTACCAGTGAGGGATACAATTCTGGTCTGGAGCATAGAGTCCCCATGTTGGTGATGATCAGGTCCAGCATGTTTTCCCTTCTTGTGGGAGTGGCAACAAGTTGTTCCATAGCATTTGAGTTTATAAATTCTAGGAACCTTCGGGCTAGGGTGTTGGAGCTAGAGTAATGCCCCCAGTCTATGTTAGGGTAGTTGAAGTCACCCAATATAATGGTGTTTGGAGAGACCTTCATATTTTCCAGTGTTCTCAGGAAGGCTGAATGGGGTTCCTGGGTTTGGGAGGGTGGTCTGTAGCAGGCTATAAACTGGAAGGCAGTTTTACCCACTGTTAGTTGCACATGGATAGTCTCTGATGCTTCGTGCTGTGCCACCAACCTGGAGGTGTGGGTATCTTTGACGAATATTGACACTCTCCCTCCTTTTGTGGTTCGGTCCAAGTTTTGGGGCCGAAAAACATGGTATGAGGTATAACCTGGTAGTGCTGGGGTGCTCTCGGGAGCCTTGAACCAGGTTTCTGTTACTGAACAGATATCGATGTTCTCCATGCTAAGAAGAGTTTCGAGTGCGTGCATCTTGAGGTTTAGACTTCTGTCGTTGAGTAGCATTACTCTTAGTTTATAAAATCTGAATCAAAGCAATGGGGTATCACGTAGTATAAACCACAGTAGTCACAGGAAAATAAAATTTAATGAAGCGCTTTTCGTCTGTGATATTACACAGACTTCCTCAGACAATATATTTTACAAAACAGGCAGCTTAAATATTACATCTACTATTGGAGGCTTCTGAATTGCGTTGGCAAATCAGATTAAATGCCTATGCTTTACCAGGTCTCAATGAAGGTTGCTCTATTAGCAGCCTTCTTAAACTTAAGAACTTGGTTAGATAAATATGTTATTATGGTTCTACTAGTTTTTTACACTGTATTACTTTACTGTGATTTCTATCTACTCCTTTAGGTAATGGTTAGTTTTTTGGTACAGGCGACTAGGCTAAGGTCTGTTTGAATTTTAGGGTTTAGTTTTTAATTTTCATCATATATAATGGTTCTTGATTTAGTGTAATTACGTGTGTATATTTTTAAATCTTACTCATGATTTAAAGCTTGTTTGATTGGTTAATGACCATTTGAATTAGCACTGCTGTAATATTTAAGCTGCCTGTTTTGTAAAATATATTGTCTGAGGAAGTCTGTGTAATATCACAGACGAAAAGCGCTTCATTAAATTTTATTTTCCTGTGACTACTGTGGTTTATACTACGTGATACCCCATTGCTTTGATTCAGATTTTATTTCTTGGTTTGTGCTGCTTCGTATTTAGTGATTACTCTTAGTTTCTTATCCCTTGTGATACCTATGGAGGTGGGTTTGTCTTTTGAGCCTTGCCTAAAAAAGGCACTATGGGGGTGGCAAGAGCCTTTGCCAATATCTGAAAGCCCAGGGGTGACAGGTGCAAGCCGTCCCTAGCGAAGCATTGTGGCTTGTCAAGCATGTCACCCCAGGCAGACAGGCATTGGATCCCCTTTGAATGACACCAATACTTAAGCCAATTGTTGAAATTGATCATCTTGTCTTCATATTGCAGCATCATTCTTGGTGAGGGTAAGATGCTACTCACGGTCAGGGTCATACCGGCCTGGGCTACATGCTCAGAGAGCTCCTGTATGTCTCTTTTCATGTAGTCCAGGGAGGTACGCCTCAAGTCATTCACACCAGCATGGACAATGACTGAGTCATATTTGTACTTGCCTTGGAGTGACCTGAGTGCTTGTGTTATGTGGCGGATCCTAGCGCCCGACAAGCAGCTCACCGTGACCTTCTCCTTGTTCAGCCTGGTGAGCGGGACGCCAGTGTGCCTGACGATAGAGTCACCTATTACAAGTGTATCAGGTGTGTTGTTTAGCCTTAAGGGCTGTGAATGTTCGGCACACTGGCTTTGTGAGCTATGTGTTGCACGTGTTTTGTTTTGGGGTAGCGGTTGCTTGGGTGTCTGCTTTGGAGGTCTCTGCTGCTTAGGCAGATTTTTATTTAGAGCCTCCGAGTATGTTTTTGTGTGTTTATGTGTTTGGTTTGCTGTCGTGGTAGGTCTATGTGAGACTGGAATTGTAATGAGTGTGGTTTCCTTCTCCTCCTGACTGGTTACGCCAGTACTGAGTTGAGAGATCTTAGCCTCCAGTTTGGCTATATGGTTGCATCTCTCACGTGTTGGAATTTGTTGGGTGGAGGAGAGGTTTGTCTGTGTACATGAGGCAGTTGTAACATTGCCTCAAGATTCCCAGATTCACCAGCTGGACCGGAGAGGAGATTGACAACTGACCTTTGGACATGCTAGAATAGTATTGGGAATTCCTTTATAATTGAAAAAAGGGCCAATGGGGAACAAAGTACTCAAGGGGAGTTTGTGAGGGTATAGTGCTTTTAATTTTTTAGTGCTGACTTATATAATTGCTTTAGTGAGCAAGTGCCAGGCTTTAGAGTGGGAGTAGGGTGTTTATTATGAGAACTAGATCAGTTCTAAGGGAAAAAGTGAAGAGCAGACTTTGTGGAGCCGAGAATGGTTTAAACCCAATTAAGCGGCGCTGCCAATGCGCTTATGCGAAATCAGCATAAAGCAGCTAAAGCGGGTTTTATACAGGAGGACTTGAAAGAGCTAGAAATTGGCCCAAAACGACCAATAGACTACCAGATTCTTGTGCTGGGAACACTCCTCCAGGGATAGATAGGCTGCTCCAAGCTCCCCACTGCCACTGGTGAACAAAGAAGCCTCCCTCTATCCAAGAAAGGAAATGGGCAACACAGGAACTTTCCAAAAGTCCAGAATACAGCAAAGCCTGTATTTGGACTACTCTAGGTCAGGAAAGACGGGAAAGAAGGAAAAAAAAAATGTTTCCTTTTTTGCAACAAACAGGAAAATGCAATAAATATGTAACACAGGCTAGCACACTTGAGTGTATAGCCTCAACAATGCAACAAACAGGACAAACTTTAAAAGTGCAGGTGCAAAAACAACTTTAAACAGTTTAAAACAGTTCAAGAAGCAGAAATACTTGCAGTTTAGCTAGATCGGACAGTCGCCCAGCTAGTAGCAGGAAAACAAACACTTTTATCAGGTTATCATCTTAGTCCTTATAATTATTTTCATCTCTCAAACTGCCCATACAGTTGTCTGTTTTGTTCCAGTGGTCTGTTTCTGCAGTATTTAACAGGGCTGTTCAGTCTGCACATCACATCTTATCTGGGACAGCAATTGCTGTAACATTGCTTAACTTGGAGGCACAACTAGAAGAACATCCCTCTGCATTTGGAGATTATCTTAGTTCTCAGAGTGTATATTTTCTTGCAACAGTACTGGTTTTTATGTGTTTGCTCGCTCATTTTCCTGTAATACCAACTTTGTGTTATACTGATGCCTGTAATTCCTTCTTTCCCATAAGCAGCATAGGTCCCTCACTCAGCTGGTTGTCAGCTATTTCACCCGAAGGCTGCAACCTTTCCCGTGGCCTTTTTATTCTTAATCCATTTGCAACTTGTAGGTCTAGTAGTCTGCAGTTTTTAGAATAACAGTATTTCAGTGTGTCCTGATATATTTTTCCCAGTATTTCCTTTACTTTGTAGTGATTATCAGGCATCAGTAATACTGCTGAAGTAGATAATTTGCTTTTCAGTCTTCTACTTAGTAACATTTCAACTTCCAAAAGACTGAGTCCCTGTGGTGCAGCATTCTCATATTCAAAAACTACAAGATGACAGTCCTTGTAGCTTTGACTTTTGTTCTTTTTTTGTAAGATTATTCACCACTTAAATGGTTCTGGCCACCTGTCCATTAGATTGCAGATGTGAACTAATTTTAAAAGTCTGAATTCCCAGTCATGCAAAAGTTTGAATTTCCTGGCTTTTATATTGTGAACTGTTGTCAAATATGATGATATCAAGCATCCCCCTGTTCTCAGGAGTGGAGACTTTCATGCAGTAGTCACACTTGCATTTGTTGTGTCTGTCAATCTGAATATTTCAGGGAACTTGAGATACTAATCTGCATAAATGAGGTAATTAGTTTCTTTGAACTGAAAAAATGTTGTACCTTCCTCCACTCTGCAGATGACTTGTTACTAGACATAGCAGCATTTATTCCTTTATGTTGCTGTTATGGTATTCATTACAGATAGCACACACTGCTCTACTTCTCTTAAGCTTGACATTCTTGGTCAGTGTGTTATAGCTCTTGCTATTTCTTTATACATTGCTGTTCCTAGATTTGATTCTGCATCTTCTCTTCCATTTGTCTCCTTCATAGATTTAGAAATATTATATTGTAGATTTGAGTATTAAGTCCAGTGCAAACAAAGTGTCTTTTTTTCCTTCAAAGAAAAATAAGACTTCATTTCTGTCCTTTCTATTGATTTTATTTAGATCAGCCTCTGATTATATCTTGTTTCAATAACTGCATTTTTAAGTTGATATTGGTACATCACTGGAATTATGTTACAGTTTCTTCTGCTGTTTGTAACTGCTGAATTATCCAAAGAATCTTTTATTCTAACATTTTCTCAAGTTTTTTTTTGTATCTATGCTGTTCTCAGCCTATATACTGTGTGTATTTTATCGAGTAGTCTCTAGTTCAGTTTCAGCTCATATGTCTTAGATTAAGTATCATGCTCCACAATCACTGAGCTGCCTTGCACAAGGATGTTCTGCAAATGCTTTGTCAAGGGTCTGTGGTCTGTCTGCATCTGACTTTCTTTACAATGAACTTATTCATAGAATGTTGCACATTTACACACTCTTGCCACTAGTTTCTTTTCTATCTGAGCATAACATTTTGTGCATCAATAAATGTTCTTGGCCCAAACATAGCTGATCTTTTCTGTTGTCAGGTCATAGCTTGTATATCATTCTGACAAGCAGCGGTTTGCAATATAGCCAATTTATTCATGCTACAGTAATTTAACATTGGTACATTTGTAATTAGTTACTTGAGCATTTCAAAACTCTTTTTGTTTATAGTTCCATCCGCAGGTTGCACTTTGCTCTTGTAATTTCCTTAGGGGTGTAGTTGTTTCAAACACATTACACAAGCTCTGATCTTTTCTGTGTCAGGCTACAGTTCCCACAATATTAGAATATGACCTATGTATTTTAGACTTGTCACTCTTCTATCAATTTGACTTAAACTGTTACTGTATTGATCTGTTTAGCCATCGTTATCTGTCTTTTGCCTTGTTCTTTATATATCCATCCATAACCCATTTTTGCATGTGGAGTTCTGGTGCCACATCAACAGTGATGATCCTCTAGAGCCACGTTGGACACTAATAAATCATTGGTTATGTTTAGAACATCGTGTAAGCATTAAATTAGATGTGCAGTACCCCAGGTAGACAGAATATACCAAATAAGTCAAAGGAATCTGTACCTTCCTAAAGTTATACCAAATGCACACAATTTGGAATTAATGCATCCGTTTTTCATTTGATTATGGCTTTCATCTAGTAGTGAAAAAAATAGCATTTGGGATGGTTGAGAACAGCTCTTAAACTAAACAAAATTAGTAATGTCCTTTTTTAATTGTTTTCTTTAGAACTTGAAAATCAGTACAAAAGAACAGTTCTAAAACTGCACACTATGGGTAATACTCTTAATTATTCTTATTTAGAACTTGTGGGTCATACTGACTGCTCATTGTTTTTACTCTGATTGCTTCTTAAGGATACTTAAGTTCTCCTGTCACTATGGTTTCTCATGTATTCTCTTCCTGGCAGCTATGGGTACATTCCAGTGAACATACCACTAACACAGTATCAGGATTTATTCATTTATGATATTTGCCTGATACATTTCATATGTCTGCAACTAAATCAGCAGTTTTGAAGCATATCATTGCTGTGGCTCTTTACAGTATTCGGGATGTAGCTGTAGCTGCGTGATGGTTACTTCAAAATATGCAAACTTTGCTTTCACAATGAAAATTTGTTTTACCATACTGAGCTTCTCACAGGCCAAATGACCCAAAGTGTTAGGGGGAAAAAGTCTTCTTTAAGAGCTGCTGTTTGAAGCTAGATGATGTACTATTTTTCATGTTAGTATATTTTCAACCAGTAGTTACACTCGAGCAACTAAGTACGATATTAGTATGCAAACACGTTTCTGTACTGTGCCTTTGAACCGTGGTGTTTCAGAAACGTCTTCATTTAAAATATTATGCACTCCTTGCCTGTGTTTAGTTTAAATTCAACATTTCTTTTATTAATTATCAACATTTCTTATTAGCAGTTTGATGTGCACTCTTAACTCTTAGAATTATAAGCAAATTGAGTATTTAGTGAGTAATACTGTCAACAAATGTAGACATTGTTATGCAAATTAACTATGATAAAATCATAGAACGATGCAGAGAACTGATATGAAAATGGAGATTTTTTTTCCATTAAAGGATGATTAACATTAGTGAAGATGATAATTTTACTCAAAATGTTGTACTTAAGTCAAACATCCTTAATGCCAAAGAAGGTGCAAATAAAATAAGTTAGTAAGCTTCTTGTAACATTTTAATGGTATCCTTATAGAAATAGAGTAGCACTGTATCACCACATTACAACCTGGGAGAGCAGGGTATTGGTTTTACATATATTGAATCCTACAGATTAGCGTCAAACTTTGAAATTATTACACAATGGTTCTGTAGTGCATACAAGGCAAACTGGAAAGAGTTACATACAGATGTATGTATAAATAGTACATTTGAAATAAATAGCCACTTGTTAACCAGTATTGATAATACACTGTTGTGGATTTTAAATAGTAATTTTTTTATGCCCAGTCCATCAAGGTCAAATTACATATATATTTTAATAAAAACTTGAAAATGTTATTTACAAATAACTGATCATGAAAAAAAATGCTTATTTTATATATTTTCTATCTAGTCACTCATGGGTTTATTGAAACTTCTTTGTCTTAAATATGGAAAGTTGGAAGAGAATTTTACCCATTGATTTGATTGTTTCAAATGAACTACATTACTATATACAGATAATGTTCATAAATACTCCCTGGAAAAGCAGTTTATTATTAGTGCAGAATGTTAGAGAATATCTTAGTGTAAAGATGCAAGTTTTAAATAGTGAAGAATCCTTGAACTACCCAAAGTTATTTAAGTTTAGAATGTAAGTACTGGTAGATGACTTATTTGATTATGTAGATCAGTTTTATTAGATCTGCCAAAATAATTTTGCTTCTTAAGACTACTTTTCTGAGATTGTATGGAGGATTTTTAGAACAAACAGAATACTTAAATACCTTACAGTTAAATGTAATAGAACAACATTTTCTATATTTTGGAAAACTTGCATGGAAATGTTTGCATTGAGCATTTTGATACCATATAGATTAGGAAAAGTAAACTCTGAAATTATTTCTTGTTGGAGATATAATACATATGATAAAGCTGATTGGGTACACGTTTTAGGAGTATGAATTAGTTGAGAAATTTTGGCTTGTTTTTCAGCGCTCAGGCATTGTGGTCTGTTACAATTTTTATAACAAAAGATTTTGTTTTATTTAATGCTCCTCTACCAGTATGTGTGACAAATGAACAATTACCATCTATGTGGGGAATATTAGTAGTAGCCAGAAAAGTAATGACAAAAAACTGAAAAGCGTCAATCACTCCTACTCTTGTTAAAATTATCAATGCAATTAACATTGTGCATGACAAAGAGTTTAATATGTTTTTAAGAAGTAAAGGGAAACAAAATAGTATTGGGCAAGACTAAACTTATTGTTAAATAAAATGACTGAGAACATTATGCAAAGGAGTACTAGTAAACAGTAACGTAAAATGTATGAAATTAGATTTCAGGTTTTTATCTAAAATATCAAACTTAGATGTAGACGTTAGCATTTAAGGGCTAGTATTTAAAAGTGATGCACCATGTATATAGTGTAAATAGTTTATGGACTTTATTTCTTATTTAGTTTATGTTAAGCTATAATATGTATATATTCATGGCTAACAGTTTATGGACTTTGTTTTGTAGGATGTGTGTAAGTTGTAGTATGTATTCATACATTTGTCCAAGATATAGTTTTAAAGTCAAAAGTTAGGTGGTGGATTTAGCCATGATTTAATTTGTAAATATTATGCAAAATATGAATAAATATGTTGCGTCCGATTTTCTGCTGAGTTGCCTTGCAGTGACAAAACATTTCTAGTAGTTGCAGTTAAAGCATTTTGAGTCACAGTGTGAATCTTACTTATGTAATTCCAAACACAACATATGTTAAGAATAAATATATTTCTTCACCTCTTCAAATATATTCCCAGTTCTGACACTGTTCTGACTTCAGCCTTCATGAGGTCTGCCTTCTAGAAGGTGTACCATATGACATGCAAATTCAATGTAGCCAAGTACTAGCATTTAAAGCTATATGCACACATATTGCAAGTTCTACTTGTCACTTCTCCAAGTCTTTAATTTGTTGGACAGGATATCAAGATGTAGAATGTGTTGTGAGAAGGTTTGTTATGAAAATCTAGAGGTGGCATCTCTCATCTGGAGATGATAATGACCTCTTGGCGGGATCTCATTGTGACCACACAATCACTCAAATAATTTGCCACTGAGTGCATATCAATGGAGATGAGAATCTGCATGAAAAAGAGTGGATTATTATCTTTAGGTCTTTGTGTGTGTGTGTGTGATTTTGTACACGCATACTCGCACACTATGTTTGCGGGAGGTAGCTATGCTTAGAGAATTGTTAAGTTCATTGGGGATATTTTTCAGTGTGATTCTCCAAACATGAAGACAAGTGGACTGGAAAGTGACTGTAGCCCTGTAGGCACCAAACCACTTTGCACTGGAGATGCAGGTGCTTAGTACCTAGACTAACTTCTTATTTTCTTAGTGTCTTTGCCCCCTTCTTCACCTGTGGTCACAGCCTGAACATATTGACTAAAAGAAGAAGGTCATGGGTACAAGTGCCAAAAATTTAGTTTATTAGCAAACAAAGATTTGCCTCTGGCGGGGGTGTGGTTGGGTAGGGTGGAAGTCTAGGTGATCCTTGTTGTAGGACTGCTATTGCTTTAGATTGAAGGAGTCAGCTGAGGGGTTCAGACATCTTATAGGAATGCTCAATTACTAGATAATTTTGAAGCTATTTTGGGTATGGCTTCTTGAGGGATTATAGTTCTTGGCTTGCCTGAGAATTCTTAGAATTTGTGGCTGAAGGAAGGAAGGTTTGTTCTGCCCTAATTGGTGTGTTGCGACTGTGATGCTAGCCAAGAGAAGCAGAAGGAAAATGAATGAAACTCTGTTCTGAATATCCAACATCCTCTCAGCAACAGACTGATGGAGAAAGCTTCCAAATCAGATACTTTGGAAAATAGCAATACTCCTGATTTAGTAAGCTCAGAAAATAAGACTACATGAATTAGCATTCATTTTCTGAAGAAAAAAAATGTCTTTAATTGCAATGAATGTTCTTATTTGTTTATAAGAATCCAATACCTTATTCAAAAAAGATTATGGATTGTAGTACGTCAGAGCAAAAGTATAAGCCAAAATTAGGAATACTTGTAGGGTACACTTACAAGCGATCCAACACTCTTACTCTTCTGTTCTCCATTGCAGCTACCCGAACTCAGACAGTCACATACATCATTCATGGCACAAATGTATTGGAGCAGTACTAGAAGTTGTAGCAGTGATAGTATATTCTAAACACGGCACTCAAACAACGTAGTGACAAACACAGGGCAATATACATTTGTTTCAAACAAGCAGTGCTGAAATCACTAGGGGCCACACTAAGCACAATTTTATTCTTAATCTCTCAATTTGACAATGCATAACATTCACAACACACTTACAAAGGTACACCTCCACTCCCCACAAACACATAGCCACCCACATAACATACCAGTCAGCTTTTAGACTTTTCCCACCTTTCTGTAGAACACTTCTTTAATGGCTTTGGCAAAAGAAAACGATTGATGGATGTCAGCTCAGGACTCCCATCCCTACCTATTTTAGCCAAGCCACTACACTTACACAAGTGTCTTCCTCAGCGAGGCTGCAAGCAGGTGTCAGTACAGATATGCTCCATAGTTCTTTTACACCACATACACAAAACAATGATACATGGTTAATGTGGGCAAATCTTTTTTTTTCAATGTCACTGCACATGTTTCCAAACCCAGTCTTATGACACCTGCTACCCATTACCTTGCCAGCACTTGTCAGTGCTCAGCTGCAATGCCCATTACACTTTGACTAGTGCACACACACACACACACACACACACACACACACACACACACACACACACACACACTCTTGTGCGCACGCATGCATGCATGCATGCAGATTACACGTGTTGGTGAAGAGTAGGGCTTTGACTCCCTCTCCCCAAAACAGTGCTGTAATGGCTTAGAGATGCAAAACCTATTGGCATATATCAACTAAGGACACCCCACAGAAGTTGCAGCAAGCCCACTGCACTGACATCACTAACACTCAAGTAAAACTTCAAGCTAGTGTCAGTCCAGCTTTGCCCCACAATTCTGTTACTCCAGATATGCAATAATTATGCATGCAAAAACACACACGGATACACAATGTCATATGACTATGACCCAGTGGCCAGCTCTCTACAAAACAGTGTCGCATGACTACAGTGTCCAGATCAACTGATGCTGTTTTCCTGTATTTCTGCAGACACACATGCACACGCACCCCCCCCATACATGTGTGTGCTCCAATACACACACACACACACACACACACACACACAAACTTGTGCACACTTACACATTTTAGCCCACACAAGCAAACATACACTCTCACCCACACTCACACATACACATGCTCACCCCTACACACACACACACACACACACACACACACACACACACACACACACACACACACACACACATACATATATAGATATGGTATGTGTGTGTGTGTGTGTGTGTGTGTGTGTGTATATATATATATATATATTTATATATATACACACACACACACACACACACACGTATCATGGCATCTGTGAAATTCATATGCAGACATGAATATCAACAGTTAAAGACAAACTGTAAAATGCACAAGAGTTTTGAATACACAACACACACACACACATTCATATGTGATACTGGTCCTTTTGATTTAATCACATTTCAATAAATCACTGTGGACTGAACAAAACTGACAGTCTCATTTGACTGAACCATAATTGAAAATTATAAGGTCTGCAGAGTGTCAGTGTTGTTGAGTTTTATATTTGAATGGAAGCAGTGACTGACTTGTTTTTTCTTTTCTCCACTGTTGTGTGACTGCACAATTGGTATGGGGCAAATACCTTACAAGTCATCACCTTCGATCTTCTGACAAAAATCTGCTTGACATCTATAAGTCTTACAGAAACTGGGTTCAAAGTCTATACTCTCACTGTGGTGGAAAAGTCTAGAATATGATCCATGCACCCATCAGGGCAATACATAACACTCATTTATTTAAGCTGCAACTGAGAGTGCCTCTCTAACTCCTGGCTTTGTACTTGCTGCTCTCCTGGTTAAAATTTTAGCTGCTTCCTTTCTAATACCTGTATACATCCTGTCTCTCCTTCTCCTTGGTTTCATTTCTCTTGCTCGTAGTTTTGCTTTTACTCATTATTTCTCCTGCCTCCCATATCTACCCCAATTATTACTTCTAACAAATACTTTTTCTCACTCTTCCCTCTCTTCCTGTCTCCCTCCTCATCCTCCATTTGAATTTTTCTACTCTGGTGTTTGCATTATGAGTGAGGAATGAACTGTTGCACTTATAACGTGTCAGCATGTTTCAGTGCCACATGGTACTATATTTATCTTGTTTTAATGATGGTATATGTGTATTATAATACATGTCATATGTGCATAAATATTTGTATTAATCTATGTATTTATAGTATATTGTAATATGTCGTCAGCTTTCATCTATGTGTATGTATTTTCTTTTCTTTTATTTGTGGAGCTTTTCTCCCTGGACCTTGGCTGAAAACAAATAAAACTGCAGAGCCTCATAAAAGTTCACTACCTAAATCTCAAAGGCCTCTCAGACACAGAAATTACAATAAGTATCTTCAGCTAACTCCAAAACACATTACTGGCACAGCAACCACACATCTCAGTGTCTAAGCCCATAAGGTAGACAACCTCACAATCCAATATTTTGGTCATAGGAGACTCCATTGTGAGACACAATGATGTCACACTCACCACACTAAGCAAGGAGAGGGTTATGGTCAGTTATTCAGTCACAGTCCATGTGGGCATAAATGACCCGAGACGTACCTCCCTAAAGTATATGAAGACAGACATGATGGGGCTCTGTTTGCCCCTGGCATGGTATGAGCAGCATTCTACCTTCTCCTAGGCTGATGCCACAAAACAAATGGAAGATATTGTCTTTCCACTCAGTGCAAGCTCTCCTCACCCTGGAGAATAGAGATGTCTGCGTAGATACTGAGACATGGTTCAAAGCCACAGAGGGCACACCAGCAAGGGCTGTAATGCCTTTCACACATTTAGACCAGCTACTGCACAAAAAGGGACAAAGGGTTGGAGTGTCTCTATTTACATCATGCTTCAAGGTGGTTCATGCAATATGATGCACTTGAATTTCTCCACATATAACTCACCATAACTAAACGTGGGAAACTACATGTTCAGCAAATCCAGTGTTCATTGAAAACAAATCACAGCTTTTCTAACTCGAACAAATGAGTACTGGACCAAAGAACTGCCCCTCCTCTACATATATATTTATTTATGTAGATGTGTGTGTGTGTGTGTATATATATATATATATATATATATATATATATATATATATATGTATGTATGTGCGAGAGAGAGATCTATATATAGATCTCTTTCTTTCTCTGCAACCTACATTCCATCTGACACAGATGTCAGCATTCCTAGTAACATTATGATGAGATCTCATGGTGATGTACATTCCAGTATATATGGATGGGACCCCTGAGCTGACATTCATCAGTCGTTTTCATTTACCAAAGCCATTACAGCAGTGTTTTGCAGAGAGGTGGGAAAAGCCTCAAAGTTAACTGGTATGTTGTGTGGGTGTGGGTGGGTGTGTATTTATGGGGAGTGGAGGTGTGCTTTTGTAAGTGTGATGTAAACGTTATGTATTGTCAAATGGAGAGATTGAGTGAAATTGTTTGAGTACCTTGTTTGTAGTATGGTACACTGCTACAGCTGATGCATCTCAATCTCTTACTGCTAGAAATCTGGACAAAGCCTGACAAAATGGGGGGGGGGGGGGGGGACGACAAAGGCCCAAAAATAGGGACAGATTTTAAATATTGATCTTATGAACCTAAAAAGTTGCTAGAGTAACAGGGTTTGTTTTAACATACAATTTTGAAGGATATGAAGTCTGAAACTCAAATGTATGTCATTGTTTAATAACTTCAGTCCTCTAATCATTCAAGTGATTTGCCAGAAAACCACAAATTTTATGAGGAACAAAGCAAAAATATGAGCCACAAATCTAGACATTCTGCAAATATCTGGACAGTTGAGAGTTACAGCTGCTGACTTCATGAAGTATGTATTTGTTTGTGTCTTTCGGCTTTTTCCCGGTTAGGGGTCACCACAGCGGAACTCCGGTCCGCTAATGATTGGTAGTGGATTTTTACGTACCAGGTATATTATAGGTTCATAGGTTCATAGGTTTATACTAGGCTATCTGCCCTAAGGCATTTATAAGCCTAGCCCAAATTATTGTGGCTTACGCCACCCCTTATATGAAAAAATACTGTGCCCATTAGTTTGTTATGCCTCTGTCCAGCAGTGACCCAGAGATGATTCCCGGGGTAAACCTACGATCTCCCATCCACAGGTCTAGATTTCTCTTGAACAGAGTCAGCGAGGTGCTCTGCCTCACATGGACCGGGATTTTATTCCACAGCATAGGGAGTCTCTGAGTGATAAATCTATCCCTCCAGCACGTCCTATTTATATCCGTGCTAAGGTTTAAGTCGCTTGCTCTAGTGGTTTTGGTGGATTTGGATTTTTGAGGTGGAGCATGTCCATTAATTCCGGGTTGGACATGGCCTTGTATGTCAGGCACATGTCACCTCTGAGCAGACGGTATGCGACTGAATAGAGCTGGAGTTTCTTCAATCTGGCAGCATATGACAGATTTTGGAGTCCCTTTATCCTTTTGGTGAAGAACTTTTGGGGTCTCTCCAATTGCTGCAGATGTCGGGTGAGATACATCCCGAATGGGGCATTGTACTCGATCATTGGTCTGATAAGTGAAGAGTACAGGGGAACAATGACCTCACTAGATCTGGATGTGAATCCCTTCATGATCAGGTGGGCAATGTAGAAGGTCTTTCTAACCACTTTAGCAATGTGAGTGTCAAAGAAAGGCCACTGTCAACCTGGGTCCCCAGGTCCCTGATAACCTCTTCTGTGCTTAATGGATTGCCACCTATATGGTAGCTTGGGGTTACCTTGTTTTTCCCGAAGGGTATGACTATACATTTTTGGCGTTTAACTTCAGGCCATGGCTCTGGCACCAGCTATCTGTTTCCGTGAGTCCCTTCTGAAGGATATCCGTGTCCGATGCACTTTCCACTATGGCCCAGTTTGCAGTCATCTGCAAACTTTGTCAGCCAAAGTCCTCCCATGTTGGCCTGTACTTCTGAGAAGTAGATGCCAAACAATAGGGGCCAAGGACCGAGCCCTGTGGGACACCACTTGTGACCGGCTTGGAGTCTGACACAGCGCCAGCAACTCTAACCCTGTGGGTTCTGTCCTTAAGCCAGTTTGCAACCCATCTTGTGACATATGGGTTTACATTTAAGCTGGTAAGTTTTTCTACAATACCCGAGTGGGGTATTGTGTCGAAAGCCTTTGCAAGGTCAAGGTAGGCTGTATGGACTGCCTTTCCTCATCAATGGCCTTGGTGACTATTTCAAGAAGTCGACCAAGTTCAAAAGGCATGATCTTCCCTTGACAAAGCCAAACTGGGTCAGGTCCAATGTCTGCAAGTCCCCTGTATCTTTGTTTATGAGCTCCATTATGATCCTCTCCATAGCTTTGCAGACTAGACTTGTTAAGCTTATGGGGCGTAATTACCAGGGTCCGTAGAGGCCACCTTTGTGGAGTGGGACCACAGTTGCCGCACGCCACTCCTTGGGCACGTATCCTGTGGTAAGGCTGAGATTAAACAGCTGCCTTATGTGCGGGTTTAATTCCTCATTTAGCTCGTGTAGCACACAGCCGGGGACACCATCCGGTCCCATTGATGCTGTGTTTTTAGCTTTAGAGAGAGCAGCTTTCACCTGCGCATTTGAGATGTCCGGGAGGCTACACTCGGCTGGGATAGTTATCTCTCCTTTAGGGGAGAGGGGTGAAGTTTGCACTGAACCTGTCTGCCAGTATGTTGGCAATGTCTGTGGGTTCAGTGATTTTTGTATCATTTTGGACTAATTCTGAGCATATCTGTGAGTTTCCACCCAGGTTCCTAACATAGCTGAAAAAGGCCTTATGATTGTCCTTTGCTCTGACATACTACAATCCATAATGCTTGCTATTACTGTCTAATTTGGGGTAGTTGCAATGCAGAACGGAATGAGATGTGTCAGACTGTCTATTAGCACAACCCATGAGCATCACTAATTTTGCTTATACTTTTGCTCTGACATACTACAATCCATAATGCTTTTTGAAAATTGTGTTGGATTCTTATGAACAAATAATGACATTCATTGCAATTAAATACTTTTTTCTTCTTCAGCAAATGAATGCTAATTCATGTAGACCTGTTTTGTGAGCTTGCTAAATCAGTAGTATTGCTGTTTTCAAATGTATCTGATTTGGACGCTTTCTCCACGAGTCTGTAGCAGAAAAGAGGTATGCTACAAGTGTACAACTAAGACAAGCTACATAAAGCAATACTAACAGAAGGCACTGGGGTACATAACAGAGGCTTGGGATGTCATTGTTAAGAAGAAACAGAAATGTTTATTTTTTTGTATAAAGCTTGGCATTAAATGCCACAGTTGATGTTATACTATAACATAATAACTATGTAAAGATAACCACGTGAGACATCAGAATGCAATTCAAATTAAATATTTTAATGTGCACATTTTAAGAAGTGGATAGATTGGCCTAAACTCTGGTTTGATGTTTGTGACTTTTTTTTTAGACATAATTCCTGGGAAATGCTATTTAGAAGTGAAGAGACATATGATGGAACATTTTAGTGGCACACCAGGCTGTGATTTGTTTAGTGTCTGTTGTCATGCAAAGTTGACTAATTAGTTGAATCTAGCCAAGCTGGAAATGTGAGACTCTAGCTCATTGAAGAAGGGAGATGGGAGGAGAAACTTGGCCAGGAACTGAAACTTGCAAAACTGCTGTTTGTAAAAAGGCCTCAGTAATTTTGTTGACACTTTTGTGAGCTTCTTTCAGAGAATGTGTAGTAGATCGGTAGGAACAACATTTGTAATACTCAGTGCAGACCAGTCAATGACACATGAGCTGCAGACTTTCAAACTTCATTCTAAGTGAATGAGAACAAATGGTAGGCTATTTTTATCATAATCTTTGCTCACATAGTGCATTGTGGAACAAATTTAGTTTGGCAAATGAATCAGAATGTTTGCCCCCCCATGAGGGCAGACAAGCATAAAACATAAATAAAATTAAGAATGAATATTTATTTTCCTGCAGGCAGCATTGAGAGGTGCAGTAATTCATGGCAAGACAAAAATATATGTTTTAAATAATTTGCCGGTACTTTTCCGTTGTCGGGGCAACACTTTCAGCATGGTTGGTGAGCTCCGGATCTAGTGTCTTTTATGTCTTTTTGGTGTTAATATAACCAGGTTTGTGAAGAATGTAGAAGTTACATCTCCTTCTTTTTTTTAAATATCCCCATGTAATTATCTTACACACAACTGTTTAGATTAACAGCAAACATACATGACAAGGCAGTGGATTCGGAGCTGAGCAACCACTTTTAAATTATATATTGGGCCAACAGTTACACTGAGCACTGTTGTTGTTGTTGCCTTTCGGCTTTTCCCAGTTAGGGGTCGCCACAGCGGAACTCCGGTCCGCTAATGATTGGCAGTAGATTTTCACGAACGCCGAGGTGCCAGCTCGACATTCAACCTTCAACGAAGGCATGCCCATTTACGCATGTCTTTCGAACGCCCACCAAACTACGGGGAGGACATGCATACTCCACACAGAAGGCACTCCCCGCACTCTAGCCGAGAATCGAACGGGAGAACCTCTTGCTGTGAGGCAACAACGCTACCGCTGCACCACAGCAGCACTGTGAGATTCCTTAAACTGAAGATTGTAATTGGCTGCTAGCAAAAGTTCCAAATTGTAGTTGTTCTTTCCACACTATGTGATTACTGTTCCTTGTTTTGGAGATAAATTATGAGCTGTTTCCTAATAAAACTGACGATACAATATATACACTGTTTATATGACAGTGATTTACAGCTACTAACAATATCGGTAAACTCAACATGGCCTAACATCGGAAAAAAAAAAAGTCGAGTCTTGTAATATGCACATAGTTCTGTATAAAATGAAAATTCATATGGTCTGTCCTTCTAATGCTCACATTACTGATTTCCCTTACCCGAAAAAAAGCAAAAATGAGTTATTAACATGTAAAAACTACAGTTTGTACCTTATAAACAACTGCTTTTTATAAGTAAGTATGCTATCCACATTCATAAGGAAGAAACTAGATGAAGCTAAATTATCTAAATAAAGCCAGCGAGTAGAATGGGGACGGGAGTGACAGAGGCCTGGCACGTAGGTGTGGTGTGTGATAGCCAATCATAGGTTCATACTAGGCTATCTGCCCTAGGGCATTTATAAGCCTAGCCGGAGCGTGTATGGCTTTCGCCACCCATTTTAAATTAATTTTGCTATGCCCTTTTTCGAGGTTAGTATACTGTGCCTCTGTCTAACAGTGACACAGAAGTGATACCAGGGGTAAACCTATGATCGTGATTCTCCCATCCACTCATCAAGATTCCTCTTGAAGAGAGTCAATGAGGGACTCTGCCTAACCTGGACTGGGATTTTATTCCAGAGTGAAGGGAGCCTCTGGGTTATGAATCTGTCCCTACAGCATGTCCTATTTATTTCAGTGCTGAGGTTCAAGTCCCTCGAGCGCGTAGCTCGATGGGATTTGGATTTTCTGAGGTGCAGCATGTCCATTAATTCCAGGTTGGACATGGCTTTATACGTCAGGCACAGCTCGCCTCTGAGCAGGCGGTATGCCACTGAGTAGAGCTGGAGTTTCTTTAACCGGGCAGCACACGGCATCTGTTTGAGCCCCTTGATCCTCTTGGTGAGGTACTTTTCGGGTCTTTCCAGTTGCTGCAGGTGTCTGGTAAGGTACATCCCAAAAGGGGCAATTTACTCAATTATGGGCCTGATGAGGGATGAGTAAATAGGCACGATGACCTCCCCTGATCTAGATGTGAATCCCTTCATGATTAGGTGGGCTATATAAAATGTTTTTCTAACCACTTTGGCCACGTGGTTGTCAAATGAGAGATTGCTATCAACTTGGGTCCCCAGGTCCCTAATTACTTCTTCTGTACTTAATGGATTACCACCTATGTGGTAATTTGTGGGCACTTTGTTTTTGCCAAAGGGGATGACTATACACTTTTGGCGTTTAGCTTGAGGCCATGGCTCTGGCACCAGTTGTCTATTTCTATGAGGCCCTTTTGTAGGATGCTTGTGTCAGCTGGAGAGTCTATTATGGCGACAAGTTTGCAGTCATCTGTGAACTTGGTCAGCCACAGTCCTTCCATGTTGGCCTGTAACTCCGAGAAATATATACCGAACAAGAGAAACAAGAGAGGTCCCAGGACTGAGCCTTGTGGGACGCCACTTGTAACTGGTTTGGAGTCTGACATGGCTCCAGATATTCTAACCATGTGGGTTCTGTCCTTGAGCCAGTTTGCAACCCATTTAGTGACATAGGTGTTTATATTTAAGCTGGTGAGCTTATCTATAATGCCCGAGTGCGGTATTGTATCGAATGCTTTTGCGAGATCCAGGTAGGCTATGTGGACCACCTTCCCCTTGTCAATGGCCTTGGTGACTGTTTCAAAGAAATTGACCAGGTTTAAGAGGCAGGATCTGCCCTTAACAAAGCCAAACTGGGTAGGATCCAGTGTCTGTAGGTCCCCAATATCTTTATTTATAAGGTCCATGATGATCCTTTCCATAGCTTTGCAGACCAAGCTAGTGAGACTTATGGGGCGATAGTTTCCAGGATCCGTTGAGGCACCACCTTTGTGGAGAGGGACCACTGTTGCTGTACGCCACTCTTTGGGTACATATCCTGTAGTAAGGCTGAGACTGAACAGTAGTTTTAGGTTTGGGTTTAGCTCTTCTTGGAGTTCATGTAGGACGCAGCCTGGGACACCGTCTGGTCCCATTGATGCTGTGTTTGTTGCTTTGGAGAGGGCAGCTCTTACCTGAGCATCTGAGATGTCAGGGGGGCAGCACTTTGCTGGGATAGATATTAGCCCTTTGGTTGGGAGTTTGCGCTGAACCTGTCAGCTAGGATGTTGGCAATGTCTGTGGGTTCAGTGTATTTTTTGTCATTTTGGACTAATTCTGAGCATATCTCGGAATTCCCACCCAGGTTCCTAACAGAACTAAAGAAAGCCTTGTGATTATCCTTAGTGTCCTGTGCAATTTTTCTCTCGAAGCTGGCCTTAGACGATTTTATGAGTGCCCGTAGTTTTTTGCTAATACTGATCAGAGATGCCTTTCCTTTTTGGGATTTTGCTGTATCATGTAGTAGCTTCCTGCTTCTATTGTGTAGTTTGTTTATGGCTGGGGTCCACCAGACAGGACGTCTGCCTTTGGAGGATTGGGTCTTGGTTTTATTTGGGATTGCATAATCCATGCATTCCTGAAGGTGTTCATAGAATGCGTTTATAAAGGATTTTGCAGTCTGGGCCGTATTATCCACAGGCCCGGGGGCTTTGAAGGATTCCACATCGGTTTTGAGGAGTGTGAAATTTGCTTTAGAGAAGTTTTTCATTGTGGCTTTCTGGGCATGCGGTGGAGTCGGGATGTGAATATCCAGTGAGATTAGTTTATGGTCTGATCTTACCAGTGAGGGATACACTTCTGGTCTGGAGCATAGAGTCCCCATGTTGGTGATGATCAGGTCCAGTATGTTTTCCCCTCTTGTGGGAGTGGTAACAAGTTGTTCCATAGCATTTGAGTTTATAAATTCTAAGAACCTTTGGGCTAGAGTAATGCTCCCAGTCTATGGTTGGGTAGTTGAAGTCACCCAATATAATTGTGTTTGGAGAGACCTTCATATTTTCCAGTGTTCTCAGAAGGCCGAGTGGGGTTCCTGGGTTTGGGAGGGTGGTCTGTAGTGGGCTATAAACTGGAAGGCAGTTTGACCCACTGTTAGTTGCACATGGATAGTGTCTGATGCTTCGTGCTGTGCCACCAACCTGGAGGTGTGGGTATCTTTGACGAATATTGATACTCCCCCTCCTTTTGTGGTTCAGTCCAAGTTTTGGGGCCGAAAAGCATGGTATGAGGTATAACCTGGTAGTGCTGGGGTGCTTTCGAGAGCCTTGAACCAGGTTTCTGTTACTGCACAGATATTGATGTTCTCCATGCTAAGGAGAGTTTCGAGTGCGTGCATCTTGAGGTTTAGACTTCTGGCATTGAGTAGCATTACTCTTAGTTTCTTATCCCTTGTGATACCTATGGAGGTGGGTTTGTCTTTTGAGCCTTGCCTAAAAAAGGCACTATGGGGGTAGCAAGAGCCTTTGCCAATATCCGAAAGCCCAGGGGTGACAGGTGCAAGTCCCTAGCAAAGCATTGTGGCTTGTCGAGCATGTCATCCCAGGCTGACAGGCATTGGATCCCCTTTGAATGACACCAATACTTAAGCCAATTGTTGAAATTGATAATCTTGTCTTCATACTGTGGCATCATTCTTGGTGTGAGGGTAAGATGCTACTCAAGGTCAGGGTCATACCGGCCTGGGCTACATGCTCAGAGAGCTCCTCTATGTCTCTTTTCATGTAGTCCAGGGAGGTATGTCTCAGGTTATTTACACCAGCATAGACAATGACTGAGTCATATTTGTACTTGCCTTGGAGTGAGTTGAGAACTGTATGAACGTGATTTAAAGTAAGGCATTTTAGAGGGAGATAGTTCATTTTGCGCAAATAATGTAGGGCAAATAGCAGGATATTATGACAGTTAAAAAAAAAAAAAACTGTTACAAATTTGCTGTATTTATTTATTTTTTTCATTTCTCTCTCTGTAACTTATCAGGGTAACACTTTCAACGCGACCGTCTGTTAACCAGGTGTGTGTAACATTTAAAATTAACTTCTTTTTTTAAGAAATTGTTATCAAGACAAATAATTTTTACACATATGTGGTTAACAGACATGTTAAGGTACTGGATTTCAGCTGAACATTCGCGTTAAAAGTGTTGTCCCGATAATGGAAAAGTACCCATTTGCCTGTAGTGGTCCTTTAACAAAGATGAAGTAATGAGTGATAGAGTTATTGTAGAAGAAAACACTGTTGTTTAATCTTGATAATTGGATGGGTGTTTGTAAGCTCACCCCATAATATGTAGTATGGCTTTCCTTAATCAGAGCAGCTAATACATTTACAAGTACATTGGTCTTGCACCAGCTAGGTTTTTCAATGGTTATCAAGACCACTTACCTGGTAAATACCTATAAAAATGTTAGTCTTCTGCAAAATGTGTTATAAGAAGTAATATCTTTATGTCTTACAATGCCCAATGGTCATTAGGATGACAGTAACAAATTTCAAATATAGCATGTTATGCAATGAATTCAACTGTTACTAGTCAAAGATCAGCCCTTGTAAAACCTGGAGCCTGAACTGAGATATGTGTAAATTTTCTACCCATTGGATCCCCAGAGCTCCATAAATTTCTTAAAGCTTGTGACTGCATGAAAGCATTTATAAATATTCCATGTTTGTCCAGGTGCCCAGTCTTACCTTGTAGGCAAGGATAAGCAGTTTAGATTTCTAGCCAAAGCAGCATTCCAGCCATGCAGAAAAATTACAAAAAACAGTGAACAAATGTGTAGTCTTGCTTTACCATCATCCAAAATGTTCTTGTAGTCTTTAATATGTTGATATAATAAACTAAGAATATTGTAATTGATGTAAGCTAAAAAAAATTCTTGTAAGCCTTATATACCTGAATTACTTTGATTTGGTTATTAGTATTTCTTATTATCATAACCATAATAGAGTGGGCATTACCTAGACTAATTACAACTTCCATGATCCATTTATTCATTACAGCATCATCTTCATTTATATGCACCTCTCGTATATATCTTCCTCTCTTCCTTTACTCAGATAAGACAAGATCACTTTGTTTTGCCACTTCTTGTGCTTCATAATATTATTATTGACTGAATGTATTTCTAGAACTCTAATCAATATTATATTTCTTGTACACGTGAAGTATATATTTCTCAAAGTCCTTCTTTAGGACAGTTTTTGTAACATGGGGTGGGTAAGGTAAGGACGATATCTCTCAAGTGCATCTCATTACGAGGAACGTACCTCATTTGGGGTCTTAGAAAGTTCTTGTTCTTTGAAGTTCCACATTGAAAGGGTCTTTTACACATTCAGTGTTAGGAAGTTTTTAACTGATAGCCATGATCAATAGAAACAAATCATATTAATTTATTAAAAGATCTTTTTTATAAGTAAAGCCATCATATTTTAACCATCCTATGACCTTCCTAGTTGAAGTTGTTAGTAAGCTGTTAGTATGTGTTCCATATTGTGCCCATTTGTTCCACATTATTAGGGCTAGTGTTCCTCTGTTTGGAGATGGAAGGTTGAGAGTTGTGAAAGGACATTCTAAGGAAAGACAAAAGTGAGACAGATCTAAGATATTTCAATATGATATGATTTTGTCTATTGGTATTTCACTGGAACTAAAGGAATGAGGCCAGTCCTCTCAGCTCCTCACCAAAATGCTTCATAGACCTTATTACTCTACTGTTTCCGCTGTGTTAAGTTCCTCTTCACTTTCAGTCACAGAATGATAAGTCAAAGTCAAGCATCACATATGACATTTAATCACTGGGGGTAGCAAAAAATGATTTTATATTATACCTTTTTTTCTTCAGTTACAAATTAAACTAACCATACTGTACATAAGTTTGGGCTTTTATTCATTTTATGCAGCTTATTTCAAACTCTTCTTACTGGTCTGGATTCTCCACAAGGGGCCTATTTCAAATGAGAACTGGGCTGACCTTTATTTTACAGCCACTGTGTTCTGATATTTAAAATACTTTAATACTTGAACCTGTTAGGTGTTGACTACCATAGCTGAGGGGATTTTAAAAGCAATATGGAGTACTATGTTTTTACAATCCCTTCCTTATAAGGTCTGTACTGCAAACTTTATTTTATTTACTTTTTGGAGTCTGCAGTATATGTAATAGGAAATGTATGACAATTGCGAAAATTGCCATTGTGGAGCTGTTTTAATTATGGTGAAAAGAGTCCATATTTTTGTGGTTCAAGAGTCTTTATGCGTTAGTCTTATAGGTGGATGGAAAAAGAACAGAAAATTGTAATTATCAAAAATGGAATTGCTCTGATTCACTGTTTGGATCACCCTAGCAGTGTTAAAAGTTTTTCTGTTTTTTTCTAATGGAAGTTTGTCAATGGCTTTAGACTGAAGTTTAAGCCAGAATGGAAAATCAGAGACATTTAGCTAAAATCCACAGCACTGAATGAACTTGTTGTTGGGGGGGGGGTTGCATCCGGTATCAATACCGTGATCACTTTGGGAGTTTCTACCCCTTGGAAGCTTATTGAGAAATGACCTTTTGCAATGTACTGCAATACAGTTACTGATCAGATGTTCACAAAGCATGGTTTGAAAGTGTCTCTTGTTGAATCACTTACTCTGGTAGCACATACTCCTTTCTTGACTTGTAACCCTTTGTGTATTTGATGAATAACTGTTCTGAGGAGTTCACACTCTCTTTGGGGCACATGGTATGGACAGATGTAGCTGTTAAACCTTGAAATGGTGTTGTAGTTGAATATAATTATAAGCTTCCCACTTGCAGCACACAAATCAAAATGTCTTTCCACAGCTTATGCTTCCATGCTTTGTCAGAAAGTCATTTAAATGCTCCATTTTCTCTTGTGTTCCTAGTCACTCCTGAGTACAGCCAATTGAGAATAGTTGTCATTACCTTGTTAGGAGAGACTTGTACTATATGTAAATGAATACATGTATTAGTAGTGGAAACAAAGTGAAATAAATAATTTATTGCTATAATAGCAGTTTGGCCTCTCTCATAACCTTATGAGTAGCATAAGCCACAAAGTCAGTTGTTTGAGGTCAAGCAGTTCGAAAACTAACAAACCGTAAAACCATATCACATGTTTTCTGTTCTGTAGTCCATTTATATAAAAGTGAAATAAGCTTTTTGTTTTATTTATTTGCATAAGTTCTGCTTCGATTTTAGTGCTCGACAAGATAACACCATTTAGTGTACAACCTACTGTGTGCAATGCATAAGCATCTGGTACATACATTTTTTCCACCATGGAAAGTATGTTAGAAAAGTGAATAAAATGCAGCTTTTTGTTGTTGTTACTGATGCATCAGGGACAGTTTATGTCTTTAAATGAAACAGCCATTGTGTTGCTCTTATGGATGAACTTGCTTAGTGTGACCTATCAGTTTTCTCTCTTTGGCTGTATAGCCACTAGTAATTTTTTACATTGCCAGATGAAGTTTATGTGCCTTTTTCCATTAGCATGCACTTAAATCACTGTATAACTAGCTTAGAGGCGTGTGCTGTGCACGTGCAGACTGTGGGATAAGTCCCACAACTGCTTTACTATAGCTTGCAGTCAGTTTTCCATAATTTGTTCCTTTAGTCAGTTTTGCTTATATCTGTTCCTCTAAAAAAAAATGATTACCTGTTTACAATTGCCAAAAGATATGTGGATTTAATCAATGTAACTTTGTTCCGAATGGAAATAATCAACCACAGATGGAAACATATCTTTCAGTTGCATAGATTGGATGTTCTGGCTGCAGATGGTAGAACTTTGGGGGCTAAAGAAGTGACTTATTGCCAAGGCTGAGCAATGCCACAGGTAGAATATCTAAAGATGCAGGTGTGGGATGTGCTGGGAACAGACCAAGAAGATAGAGCAAGGTGAAAGAATTTAAGAATAGCTGGGGTCCCCAAAATATTCTAAGGAAGGGACTATAAAACTTTCATACCAAAACAACTGGTGAAGTGAGCAAGTATGCCAGAGGAAGGGATACTACTGCAGGGAACCCATAGAATGGAGGGGCTTGCATCCCCAAAAGTAGACTTTTTGTTTGTGTTTTGGTATCAGGTTTAATTTTACAGTGTTTTGTACTGAGGTCGTAATAGGTTCAGTTACTTAGTTTTAATGTGTTGTCATTTAGGAGAAAGAAAGAAAGAAAGAAAGAAATATTGACTTTCATGATTTAAAATGTCACTAACTCAGAATTTTTGACTAGCTAGTAAGTTTATGGCTTTTTACATGGACTGGCCACCCAGCGTTGAGAACTTTGGCTCTAGATGATTGCCACGGTTGAATTGACACCCTGACCCCATGTACAAAAATGGGAAAAAGGATTTGTGGATAGATGGATCCACAGTAGCAGTTATCCTGTGGGTTTTGGTATTTGCAAAAATTCTTGTAAGCCTTATATACCTGAATTACTTTGATTTGGTTATTAGTATTTCTTATTATCATAACCATAACAGAGTGGGCATTACCTAGACTAATTACAACTTCCATGATCCATTTATTCATTACAGCATCATCTTCATTTATATGCACCTCTCGTATATATCTTCCTCTCTTCCTTTACTCAGATAAGACAAGATCACTTTGTTTTGCCACTTCTTGTGCTTCATAATATTATTATTGACTGAATGTATTTCTAGAACTCTAATCAATATTATATTTCTTGTACACGTGAAGTATATATTTCTCAAAGTCCTTCTTTAGGACAGTTTTTGTAACATGGGGTGGGTAAGGTAAGGACGATATCTCTCAAGTGCATCTCATTACGAGGAACGTACCTCATTTGGGGTCTTAGAAAGTTCTTGTTCTTTGAAGTTCCACATTGAAAGGGTCTTTTACACATTCAGTGTTAGGAAGTTTTTAACTGATAGCCATGATCAATAGAAACAAATCATATTAATTTATTAAAAGATCTTTTTTATAAGTAAAGCCATCATATTTTAACCATCCTATGACCTTCCTAGTTGAAGTTGTTAGTAAGCTGTTAGTATGTGTTCCATATTTTGCCCATTTGTTCCACATTATTAGGGCTAGTGTTCCTCTGTTTGGAGATGGAAGGTTGAGAGTTGTGAAAGGACATTCTAAGGAAAGACAAAAGTGAGACAGATCTAAGATATTTCAATATGATTTTGTCTATTGGTATTTCACTGGAACTAAAGGAATGAGGCCTGTCCTCTCAGCTCCTCACCAAAATGCTTCATAGACCTTATTACTCTACTGTTTCCGCTGTGTTAAGTTCCTCTTCACTTTCAGTCACAGAATGATAAGTCAAAGTCAAGCATCACATATGACATTTAATCACTGGGGGTAGCAAAAAATGATTTTATATTATACCTTTTTATCTTCAGTTACAAATTAAACTAACCATACTGTACATAAGTTTGGGCTTTTATTCATTTTATGCAGCTTATTTCAAACTCTTCTTACTGGTCTGGATTCTCCACAAGGGGCCTATTTCAAATGAGAACTGGGCTGACCTTTATTTTACAGCCACTGTGTTCTGATATTTAAAATACTTTAATACTTGAACCTGTTAGGTGTTGACTAGCATAGCTGAGGGGATTTTAAAAGCAATATGGAGTACTATGTTTTTACAATCCCTTCCTTATAAGGTCTGTACTGCAAACTTTATTTTATTTACTTTTTGGAGTCTGCAGTATATGTAATAGGAAATGTATGACAATTGCGAAAATTGCCATTGTGGAGCTGTTTTAATTATGGTGAAAAGAGTCCATATTTTTGTGGTTCAAGAGTCTTTATGTGTTAGTCTTATAGGTGGATGGAAAAAGAACAGAAAATTGTAATTATCAAAAATGGAATTGCTCTGATTCACTGTTTGGATCACCCTAGCAGTGTTAAAAGTTTTTCTGTTTTTTTCTAATGGAAGTTTGTCAATGGCTTTAGACTGAAGTTTAAGCCAGAATGGAAAATCAGAGACATTTAGCTAAAATCCACAGCACTGAATGAACTTGTTGTTGGGGGGGTTGCATCCGGTATCAATACCGTGATCACTTTGGGAGTTTCTACCCCTTGGAAGCTTATTGAGAAATGACCTCTTGCAATGTACTGCAATACAGTTACTGATCAGATGTTCACAAAGCATGGTTTGAAAGTGTCTCTTGTTGAATCACTTACTCTGGTAGCACATACTCCTTTCTTGACTTGTAACCCTTTGTGTATTTGATGAATAACTGTTCTGAGGAGTTCACACTCTCTTTGGGGACATGGTATGGACAGATGTAGCTGTTAAACCTTGAAATGGTGTTGTAGTTGAATATAATTATAAGCTTCCCACTTGCAGCACACAAATCAAAATGTCTTTCCACAGCTTATGTTTCCATGCTTTGTCAGTACGTCATTTAAATGCTCCATTTTCTCTTGTGTTCCTAGTCACTCCTGAGTACAGCCAATTGAGAATAGTTGTCATTACCTTGTTAGGAGAGACTTGTACTGTATGTAAATGAATACATGTATTAGCAGTGGAAACAAAGTGAAATAAATAATTTATTGCTATAATAGCAGTTTGGCCTCTCTCATAACCTTATGAGTAGCATAAGCCACAAAGTCAGTTGTTTGAGGTCAAGCAGTTCGAAAACTAACAAACCGTAAAACCATATCACATGTTTTCTGTTCTGTAGTCCATTTATATAAAAGTGAAATAAGCTTTTTGTTTTATTTATTTGCATAAGTTCTGCTTCGATTTTAGTGCTCGACAAGATAACACCATTTAGTGTACAACCTACTGTGTGCATAAGCATCTGGTACATACATTTTTTCCACCATGGAAAGTATGTTAGAAAAGTGAATAAAATGCAGCTTTTTGTTGTTGTTACTGATGCATCAGGAACAGTTTATGTCTTTAAATGAAACAGCCATTGTGTTGCTCTTATGGATGAACTTGCTTAGTGTGACCTTCTATCAGTTTTCTCTCTTTGGCTGTATAGCCACTAGTAATTTTTTACATTGCCAGATGAAGTTTATGTGCCTTTTTCCATTAGCATGCACTTAAATCACTGTGTAACTAGCTTCGAGGCGTGTGCTGTGCACGTGCAGACTGTGGGATAAGTCCCACAACTGCTTTACTATAGCTTGCAGTCAGTTTTCCATAATGTGTTCCTTTAGTCAGTTTTGCTTATATCTGTTCCTCCAAAAATAAATGATTACCTGTTTACAATTGCCAAAAGATATGTGGATTTAATCAATGTAACTTTGTTCCGAATGGAAATAATCAACCACAGACGGAAACATATCTTTCAGTTGCATAGATTGGATGTTCTGGCTGCAGATGGTAGAACTTTGGGGGCTAAAGAAGTGACTTATTGCCAAGGCTGAGCAATGCCACAGGTAAAATATCTAAAGATGCAGGTGTGGGATGTGCTGGGAACAGACCAAGAAGATAGAGCAAGGTGAAAGAATTTAAGAATAGCTGGGGTCCCCAAAACATTATAAGGAAAGGACTATAAAACTTTCATACCAAAACAACTGGCGAAGTGAGCAAGTATGTCAGAGGAAGGGATACTACTGCAGAGAACCCATAGAATGGAGGGGCTTGCATCCCCAAAAGTAGACTTTTTGTTTGTGTTTTGGTATCAGGTTTAATTTTACAGTGTTTTGTACTGAAGTCGTAATAGGTTCAGTTACTTAGTTTTAATGTGTTGTCATTTAGGAGAAAGAAAGAAAGAAATATTGACTTTCATGATTTAAAATGTCACTAACTCAGAATTTTTGACTAGCTAGTAAGTTTATGGCTTTTTACATGGACTGGCCACCCAGCATTGAGAACTTTGGCTCTAGATGATTGCCACGGTTGAATTGACACCCTGACCCCATGTACAAAAATGGGAAAAAGGATTTGTGGATAGATGGATCCACAGTAGCAGTTATCCTGAATGAGGGACATTTTGGTAGGACTTTGGCAGAAACCAGCCTTCAGTCAACAAGTACCTTGGAACTGTAAGGTTCTATCATACATTTTGCAATGAATACGGTTCTAAGTGCCCAGTCCTACTGTTTATTCTTAACTTTTTAAAAGTAACCAATGTTAATTTATTTTTCTGCATTGATGTAAAGTATATAAAGTGATTTTGATAATATTTATTATATACAAATATGCTCAGTTAATTAGTCATATTTGCATATTAAAGTGGATGATGTTAGTGTTATGTTATTGCACATTATACAATGACTCCCCATCAATATTCCAAAACAATCAGCGTGCCCATTGTAAATCAGACTTATACTAATGGAAAAAGGTCCGGTCGCCTGGACTATTTCCATTTGTATAAGTCCTTTTTTTTAGACAGCAATGGAGACTGGAAGAGCTCCGTTGCTGTAATTTCGCTATGTTAAACGGATTTAACATAGCGAGACAGCATTAAAAAAAGCAACGGAGAAAGGAAGATCTCCATTGCTTTTTTTAAAGCTATCTCGCTATGTTAAACTCTTTTAACATAGCGAGACACTTTTAAAAAGCAACAGAGATCTTCCTTTCTCCGTTGCTTCCACACACAGCTCTGATGTACTGTGTAAGCATACGCATGCGCAGTACATTAGAACTGCCGCAGAATACCGGACAGCTGCGGAAGGGCAGCACGGAGGCATTATACAATTCCATTATTTAAGAAAAGTAAGTATTTTTTTTCTTAAATAATGTCATTGTATAATAGCAATAACCCACTTCTGGGTGTGGGTAAGGCTGGATTTACCCACGGTTGTCTTTGTTTGGCCATTCGGGCTATGTCCTCGTGACCAAACCACACCAACCACGGGTAAATCCAGCATTACCCACACCCAGTCGTGGGTTATTGCTTAATTATAATACAGGAAGCTATTTATAAATAAAACATCACATCTTTTGCTGTTTCTTTTTTCTTTTTCTTGTTTTTTTCTGCCAGATAATGTTTGTGGTTGCTCACAACACATTGCTGTCAGTTCTTTATTTTTATTTATTCTTATTTGTATGCATTTAAAACTGTTCTTTAAAATTATTCCCTAGGTCCCCTCTGTAAATAGGCTCTGTCTCATAAGGCTAACCTTGTCAACAATATATATATAAATATATATATATATATATATATATATATATATATATATATATATATACACACACACACACAAACACACTAATTGTGTTTACCCTTGGTTAACTTATTTGAAAAAATTCACACATAAATATATTTGTAAGTATAATATAAATAAAAATATTTTAATAAATGTATCAGTGATGGTTAGATTCAAGTAATCACAAAAATCAGGTATTTACAGAGAAAGGCATAAATTTGATTATGCAATCCATAATATTCTGTCAGATCAACACTAACTAGTTAAATTAATATTCCTAAAATCCTCTCTAAAGAATTACTTTCACTACCTTGAAGCCAAAAGGCTATTTCTAGGTCATTTATATGGGATGTAATCCCTCTTGAGCTCAGAGTTTTTTCCTGTATTCTGCTGACTCAACTAATTGCTTTCAAGGCTGATAACATTTTAAAGAATCCTTGAGCTGCAGAATTCCGGAATACAGGAAGGAAGGGAGGGGAAATCAAGTAGGTCAGTGCTAAATAGAATGATAATTGTACTGAGCTTTTGACTGTATACAAAAATGTATAGCAGAGAAAGAAAAAGGAATAAGTGTAACAGCTTGGTTTTCTTGTTCTTTATTATTAAGACATTAAACACAGCAGTGTGTTTCTATATGCCATCATACTTCTCAACCTCTTAGAGCAAGAAATCTGGACAAAGCCATAAATAAGCAGGGGACAAAGGCCCCAACACGGACAATTTTAAAATGTTTCTCTTACAAGCTTAGAAAGTTGATGTAATAACAGGTTTTGCATTACCATGGATTTTCTGAAGGGTATGAAATCTGAAACTCCAATTTTCTGTTTTCACTCCCCAATGATTCGGCAGTGATTTGCTAGAAAACCAAATTTTTATGAGATGCACACCAAAAATGTGGAGCAAAAATCTGGACATTCTGCTGAAATCATGACAGTTGACAGGTATGTATGTCATCATTTTCCACCCTCCATTTGTACTCAAGCTGTGCCCTTTTCCTTACTTAGAACAGTCTTTTGCTACTATCAGTTTTGAAGAATATGGCAAATAAACAATAATGTAATTGCAAAATCTAGTTAGTGTTTCTTATGATACCTCCTTCCTATTGCATTGTCACACACTTCATAGCCATATGCATGAAGGCTGCAGATATTCTGGGTATAAAATATTTGGTGGATGTTACCTTCATTAACTAAAGGCAGTGTCTTTAATGAAGTTTCCCTTTACCACTAAACCTACTGCCTTCACTGTTAGCTCCTTTGTCTCCATCCATCTATCCTCAACCCCTTTTTCCCATTTTGCACATGAGGCTGGGGTGCTACTTTAGCAGTGACAATCATCTTGAGCCAAGGTCTACACCACCGGGTGGCTAGCCCTGCCGCAGTAGTTCATTCGAACCACACACTCGCACCTATGGACAATTTAGTGTGCCCAATCCACCTTCTGCATGTCTTTGTAATGTGGGAGGAAACCCAAGTGACCACAGGGAGGACATGCAGACTCCGCACAGAAGGCACCCTAGCTGAGAATTGACCCGGAGAACCTCTTGCTGTGAGGCAATAACACTAACTGCTGCATCACCGCTGCCACCCCAATACAATTTGTAATTAGATGCTGACAATCCTACTGGCCTGCTAGTTTTTGTTTCCCCGGTTGTACTGCAGTTCTAGCATGAACCATTCTTTGTTGCAGTCAATGTGTGTACCTTTTCAGTCTTGTCGATGTGTGTACTGATACGTTATTACCATAGTAATCTGGCCTTTTATCATGGTTTCACTCACCTGGAATTCATGAAGTTTCTAAATTGTATGTCTTTCAGGTAATTCATAGCATAACACTTTCCAGTTGTTGGTTGTATCTTGATTATGTAATAATCCAGATATTTTCAGGATTCTCATGGCCTCCTTTCCTGCTTCATGAATGGCTGATGCAGATTCACGTCTCAGTATCACCTACTGCTAAAAGCCTGATTGACATCCTGTGCTGCTCAGTAGCAAATATCCACTCACATACTTAGACCATACTCAGTGAGGACCTGAACCACAGATCTTCTTGAATCAGCACACAGCAGTTTCTTTGGTCTGAGTCCAAAGTTCTTATTGCAATCAAAATTCCTTGGAACTTATCCTTCTGTGTATCTTTTCCCTGCTGCTGAAGCAATTATCTGTCAGCAGCCCCCTTGCATAACAATAGTTTTCTTCCTCCCACTTGTATTTCAGTACTATCTTTGAACTTCTCCTCTTGTTCTTTAACTCTTTCACATTGCAGTTTTCTTTTGTATGTGCCATAGCTTACCCTGCCTTGATAGGTATCTTATCTGTGCACTATTTTCAAGAGCTACTAGAGAGCCTTTGTGCCTCCTTCCCCAGTTCCCATCTACCATGCTTCTCATCATTCTGTCCCAAACCAGCCACCAACCTTCCTTCATGTACCAGTAAAACACGTTACAACTGAATGGCTGTTCTCACAGTTGTGGTGGTCATGTCTAAACTTGCAGCTCAAATATCTTCAGGGACCATCAGGACTTGCACTACCAGGTATTTGGACTGCTCAGTACCTACAATTTTCTCAGGCTTTTAGCTCCATTACCAGTTCAATGATGCAATGGGCCCATCAACCTCCGTAGTTCTTATCTGCTGCAAAAGCATTCAGTGGCACTTATACCTCTCAACTGTCCAAATTTTCACAGTATGTCCAGATTTTTACCTCATATTTTTGGTCTGTTCCTCATATAATTTGTGGATTTCCAGATTTTTGGTGCAAATCACAGAGAAATGAATTGACTAGATAATAATACACATTTCAGTTCCAGACTAAATATCCTTCAGAAAATGCATGGTTATACAAGACCTTTTATTCTAACAACTTTCTAAGTTTGCAAAAGCAATACTTAAAATCTGTCCCTTTTTTTTGGGGGGGGGGGGTCTCCCCATTATTTCTGGCTTTGTCCAGATTTTTTTTACTAAGAGGTTGAGAGGTATGGTAGTACTAGAGAGAGGGACCCAGGCTATTTAATGTTGCATTCTGGCATTTTCATTTTATATTCCGCATTTTGTTTCTTCCTAAGAAACTTATTTATTCTCTCCTAATCTTTATTACTGATTTTGCACTTTTTCTTATCAGTAGAAGCATACGTCTCTTTCCTTACAGCACCTTGCACAGTCATTCATTCTTTAATTTTTTTTTTTTATTTTATTCATTTTCAGCATTGCTACCTTGGTTTCTAATCATTATTTGTATCAGGGTTTACCTTTTTTTATTCCTGTTCACTTTTCCTTTAGCCTCGTTTACTTGCTGGACTTCTAGATTGTGTCTCTTCCCCATCACCTTATTTTCTTTTGCTTTCAGACTCACTGGCTTGAGCCGTTCAGCCTTAAACAGTCCTTCCCTACCGTGGTGAGCTATTAATGTCATTTCATTGATTTGGTTGCTTCCTTTCTCAGGAAGGGCTAAATATCCATTGCCTTCTTTGACAGAGTAAGTCTGAACATTTTTGATAAAGGCAGTCTAGGTGGTTTCCTTCCTGGTCAGCTTTTAGTGTATGGTTCCCATTCTATTTCATGTTCCCACATTTCAGTAATGGCTGTGGTAGAGTTCTGGACATTGTGGTCCTTGTCACTTCCTCTGTACACTTTTGTGTTTGTCACCTCTTGCTGTGTCTTAAAACTAGACTAGGTGCATTACTTTGGGGTGGAGTGTATCTGTAGGAAATGCTTACACGTTTATTAAGGGTGATGGAGTGTTACTACTTTTTATGTAGTATAGGCTGTGTATTTGTATTTGTACTTCTTTATTCTGTAGCTTTTATCCTTCCTTGCAGGAATTGTTACTGTCACTTTCCTTGCAAAGATTTAGCAAAGCTTCTTCATTCCTACCAGCCAACCTCAGTTTATCCACTGCAGTGAAATTTTAGTCCACATCAGCCAATCACTGTCAAGCATGTGTTGTGAAAATGTGTTCATCCTCTGCTGGCCAGAAATTCTAAGTGATGAGGTGATTTATATGGTCACAGTCACATGGTCCTCCCAAAACTCAACATCTGCTGATTTAAAAGTTTTTCTTTCCTTCCTTGCATGAGTGCGGCAAAAAATAAGAGGTTGCTTTGGGAGGAACGGCAGAGGTTAGATCAACTGTTATGTCTTCTTTGCTTCCACATCTCTTTCCCCCTTTTTCCCCCTACCACAAGGGGAGGAATGGATAACAACTATCCTGCTGCAAGAATAGCAAGCCAGGGCATACATTTTTTCCCAGTTTCCTTAGAGTAGCTAGTGTTGGCATTTGGTACTGACACCAGTCCACAGTAGAATAAACACTGTAGTAATCAAACTTGTGTTTCCATTTCATTCAGTGCAACCAAGAATAGATTCATGTCATTGCTGCCTCCCTTTTTCTCCTCCCTGCCCAGCATGAGTTTGTTCCCTTTTAGGGCCAGTGCTGGTAATACTGATGAAAGCTTTCTGTGCTTGGCTGTCTAGATCACAGGGAGTGTAGCAGTCACCTGCTTACTGTGCCCTATCCATTACAGAATAGTAGTAATTACTGTGGTGGCACAGGTTGTGGTGTTGGCTTTCTCTCCTTCCTTTGCATTTACAAAAAGGGATTATTTGTTTTCAGCAATGACTCATTTTATTGTGAAAGTATGACAACAATTACATTGGCAGCTCAAAAGCAGTCTGTCCAGGTATTTACTATCCAGTTTGTGAGATCTACTTTCATTTTCTAGCCTGGTTCAAATTACCTAATGAGAGCCATTAGTGAGAACCCCTTTCAGACTACTGATAACATAATATGGATGTCTATCCAGTGTGGGTTCAGAGTGCTCTGACAGCTTGTTTTTCAGGGTTTCACCTGCATTTTGAGTGTACGTACTTTGTCAACCTCATCTTTACTGGTTTAGGTAACATTATGGGGTACCTTATTTAGAAGGAACTAACTTCTTAGCCTTAAATAAGTCTACATGACTATTATTTTTTTTCCCTTAAAGCCTGCCATGAGTTAGTATATCTTAGGAGACATGACTTAAAGTATTTGCCATTCATAACTTTGGTGCTTGTCAAAGGACACTCAATCACAGATGTCTACCTTTCTAACATTTCTTTCTCCAGTATCTGGTGTTTTGATTTCTCAGTTTTATGTTTGTCTGTTTCTGCTTAGCATTGTCTTAGATCTGTTGCATGTGTGTAGTTTCCAATTAAAATTATTTTGCCTTGTTCTCCAAAACTATTGACAGTCATGTTTTCACACCCTCTTTATGTTATGCTATATGTATTCCTTTGGTTTCCACAAGGTTACTGCTGTAGGGGTAACATTTCCTTTGCTACACCTCTCAGTTGTGTTATCTAGGGTCCATGTGCTAATCATTTCTCAAGTTGGAGATGTATATCTTTGAGCTGGGACGCAGGATCTGGATTGCTTAGACAAAGTAAGACCTTATTACATACGTTTAATTCTACTGGCTGACAAAAAAGCAATTACTAGAAAATGGAAATCAGAATCTGAACTAAATTTATTGGAAGTGGTTAATGTTGTAAAAGAGATGAAAGAATTGGAGGTGGGATCTTTAGAAAAGGGAAAGAGAAAATTACATAGAAATAAATGAAATTTGTGGAAACAATACATGCAGAATAATGCTCAGAAGCAGGCGTGAGGTTTAAAGGAAGGCAGGAATTGAGTAATTTACGTAATGTTGGACTGAATGACAGCTGCTATAAAGAGAGAAACCATATATAATGTATATAAATGAAAAAAATATTAATGTGGTTGGTTTTCTTTTCTGTTAATGTATGTGTGCATGTGATTTAAGTGATAATTTAATATTGGATGCAGAAGTTCTGGGCACTCTCCGTAGCAATAAATCTAAATTATCTGTCAGATATTAACCTTCTTTAAGAAAAAGATTTGATGATTCCCAGAGAATATCTCAGGGCTGTAGGATCCATGGCATCTTGCAAAACTACAGAACCATATTCAAGAAACACAGTGCTCACTTTTGCCCAGATGGTGGCAGGTAGATTATTTCTTCAGGTAAGTCCTTTTGATGCCAGTTTCAGTTCTGCCAGATCTGAGGTGGTGGACATCTTTCAGAACTTGAGCCAAGGATCTTCTCCTTGTCTTTTTAACAGGCAGGTCAGATTTTCACTGCAGGTATTTCTGGCTATGTCATTATAGCATGTTGCCGGTCCTACTTGGTCCAAAGCAAATGGGATTTGTCATGAAAATCCACATATACAAATGCCAAAGAAATGTATGCACTTTTCAAGAATAGATGTCTCTAGGCCTGCACTGCTGGCATAGCACTTGAGGTAGCCACAAATATTCGTTCTGTGCATGAAGTGCGGGACCAATCAAGAAATGCGTCATGAGGCAGCTGAGCACACTGGGCATGTGGAAGCATGCACCCACCCTGAGCTTTAAATAGCAGTCATTACATTGTCCTTGCCGACTGACAAGGAAGGGGAATTAGGAGCATGCAAAATAAAATCCCCCCCATCCCTCAATCTTCAGTTATTGCCTCCTTCTGCCAGTATCCTTGGTTACAGTGGAAAGGTAAGAACAAATGGCTCAATAGGGGAAGCTGTTAGATTTTTTTCTGTGTCTTTCACTCCTTTGCTCCCTTTTATCTTTTTAGCACCTTCCTCCATTGGCCGATTTGTTTGTTCCACTTCTTTATGATGCTTGAGAAAATCAGGGGATCGGGCAAAAGCAGGCAATCATGAGAGTTTGGAAGTTTTAGTTCCGTATGGTAGCCCAAGGTGTGCATAATCCCCACTACTGTGGCTCAGAGATGCATGCACACTTCCACACGTGTTTAATTCTGGCTACAGTGTTCAGACGATGCCCTCCTTGGTGGGTATGAATGTCTTGGCCTGTAATGCTGCCTGCTGACTACTGCTACATTTTCTTCTGCTGCATGTGATTAGTGCATTGAGTCAGAGTGTCTTCTCCCCCCCAGGATGGAGAAGCAAACATTAGACACTTAGTCCCAGCCTCCCTGGCTGGCTCTATAGCGCTTGGGTCACTAATCAGTCCTTGGTCGCCTGGGTCACAGGGCTTTGTCTGATAGTGTAGCACAGCTGGATGGGGATTGGGTTTGATGGTTGTGGTAGCATAACGTATTTAGAAAAACAAAGGAGAACTTGGATGACACTTTTACTTTTGCAGCAACTCTAGAGGTTTTACTACTGTTTGTCTTGCCCGTAGTAAATCATACTTGGCCAAATGGGAGAGGATTACCTCGTAGTCCAGGCTTGGAACCTTGAGGCGGCCATTGTACTTTGTCAATGACACTTTCCCAAGGAGAACACATGCAGGCATGGCTGAACCAGAGGGACAGGACTCCATATTTACATGCATATAAAATTCTGTAAAACTCAGTAATCAAATCAGACTAACACAGCACTCATTTGCCACAACACCAATGAAGAGCTTGATATGAAGAAACAGCCTTCGGAGTTTTTTTGATTCCATTGCTTTTACCTTCTTCAGCCTCATATAGAGAGTAGGGGCAACTAGACCTGTAGACTCTACCCCCTGGGATCAAATGCCATTGGGTAACCCACAGTAAAGGACCTAGGTGTTTGATGGCCAGACACCAAATGAGTCTCCTCTTGAGATCTCCACCCGAAGGCTCAGACTGAAGGAAACACATGGAAAGTAGAAATTCACTGAGAAGGGATCCAGACCATTGTTGGTTTGACACCAAATCCTAATGGTGGGTGTAGTGCTTTGGTCTTTTATTTAGTTTGGCCCAGTCTGGACCCTCAGAAAGCGAGATTGTCAACTGTCAGGAACAACCTACAACTGGAAAACACCGTTATCAGTTTTGGAATATTTATAAACAGTAGGTTTAATTTCAACTCCCATCAAGTTGTATCTTTCACCACTGTCTACATGTTTACCTAGGGTACCATCACCATACTCAGACAGAGATGCGAGGCTTTCTTTGAAACCTGCTGTATACCTGACACCTCCTAGGCTTACCCTCTTTCCTATTTCTTTTACTTCAGCTTTATGAATGTACTGAGAAATGCATTTCACCTCCATCTGAACCCCAAGTCACAGCAGGCATAAAGTGTATGCCTTTGAAAAAAGCTTTTTCTCATAAAAGTTACATCCGTCAGGGTGCTCACAAGAGTTAGTAGCTGTTTTTTTAATGATAACTCGTACAAAGCCTTTCAACAAGGCAGGCTATTATTGAAGGTAAACGTGTCTCTTGTATGCCTAAGGTGGTCACAGAAAAGACCATTTTTTTCTGTAGGCAGAATTAATAAGCGAGGGGAGACTTTCATACTTCGATTTGTACTTAACTGAGATACTGCTTAGCCACAAATGTCGCCTTTAGAAGATCAGAGCAGCTGTTTGTCTCTTTCAGCTTTTAACGAACAGCAGACTTCACGTAAGTGAGCAGGAGGTAGTTTAACATTTTTTTAAGTGAGTCTGGAAAGATTTTAGAGTCCTTAGCTCTTACTACAGTAGAGCAGCAGACAGCCGTCATATTTTTTTTCCAAAAGTGTCTATTACTAAGGTATTTAAGAAGCAGCTTTGTGTCCTGAAGTTGAAATGTTGCCTTGATTTCAAATAGATTACTTGATTCCATCTTGCTGTGAATTCCTAGCGCACTCCTAGCAGTATAGTCTGCTGTCATGACTGCTGCACTAGTCCTTTGTGAAGTGACACAGTGCAGTTGACTAAGGTACAGGACTCTGGGAGGGAATATTGCAATAGCTAGGGAACCTATCCACTCTCATCCTTTTCACCGTAAGCAGCACTGCGTGTATAGTAAAGGAACTTGTATTCATTTAATTAGCACGAAAGAAATACTTAACACAATGTCGTCAACACTTTATTTATTTATTTTTTTTATTTTTATTTTACATTTGTTGACCGGGCTAGTCTAGCTGGATATATGTCCATTTTCAGTAGAGGCCCGGGGAGAAAAGCTCCACTAGTTGAAACAAGTATCATCATAAAAAAGGCATTAAATGTTACATTATAAACATAAGAATATTATACCAAGTTAAACAGATAATATTAAGTGAACAAGAAAATATATATTTTTTTTTTTTTGTGCAGTGAAAGTTAACAAGGGAAAGGGTGAAGGAAAGAAAAAATGAGGTTAATCTGGATTAGTGCAGGAGCAAAGCCAATGTTTATTGAGATACATTTTCAGTTGTCTTTTAAAAAGTGGGAAAGAGGTCAAAGATGTGATTTATTTATTTTACCATTTACCGGGAATGTCCGACTGGGCTATTGGCCCTTTTTCAGCAGAGTCCTGGGGAGAAAAGCTCCACTGCATACATACAAATAATAATCAGAGAAATACAATGTGAAGTACAATGTAGCAGTACAGTTATATGAGAATTAACAATTATAGTAATACAGTGTAATATATAAATATTGGATAACTGTGGTGTAGACAATTGTCTGTTGTACAGAGGCAGAGAAAGATGTCATTTAACAAACAATTTCAGAGTATTATCATGTAGTGCTTGTACAATATAATTCGGATAGAGACTGATGGGTGATAGTTATATGGCATATTGTGAAGTACAGTAGCTGGAAGGAGAGTAATGCAGAAGGAAAGGGGCAACTTGGAGAAGTTAGGGAGCAAAGGAGGAAGGTGGGTGAAATCGGGTAGCTGTAGAATACAGAGATAGAAGGGAGAAGTTGGGAGAAAGTAAATGGATTTTGTAATAGAGGTAGGTGGGCTGATAAGGATATGGCAGTTATTGATAGTTGAGGAGATAAAGAGGGGTTGTGTGTTCAGCCAGCTTTGGTGCAGGAGCATAGCCAGGCATTGGTTAAGTGTTCCCTAAGCAGCTGTTTGAATTTGGATGTATTGGAGGTATTGAGTATGTTCTGAGTCATAGAGTTCCAGGATGTAGATATTTTGTTAGAGTATAGGGAATCGCCATAGCTATTGCAGGCCTGGATTTAGTTACTTTCAGTAGGAGTTTATTGGAGGATCGTAGTGATCGACAGAGTGGGGCTGAATTAAGTCCTTGAGAGCTGAGCAGTTGTCAGGGTGGTGGAGGGTGGAATGCACTAGAGTGAGTTGGTTAAGGGTCAGTAGATTAGGGAGTTCCAGCCAGTTTAGTTGCTATAGAGCTGTGCAGTGGTGAGATCTAGAGGGGAGGTTAGAGGCAAATCTGGCTATTTTGCATAAGTCTGTTTTTCTTAGATTTGTCAGTGTTGGTGAGGCATATAGGAGGATTGAGAGTAGGTATATTCTGGCAATGGATGGTCTGGTACTGTCTGTTAGGTAGGGCTTGATTATATAGTGAACCTAACTTGATGTGGACTTTTATGATAGTTACAGCTGAGTGTTTGTCAAATTTAAGATTGTTGTAAATTGTAACTCCAAGGAGCTTAAAGAATTCAACTGGTTCTATTTTTGTTTTGTTTGATGAGTAGATGGTGAAGGATGTAGATGATGTGCTCTTTAACTACTGATGAAGAGCATGAGCTTTGTTTTGTTTGGGCTGAGTAGAAGTTGGGAGTCTGAGAGGTATTTTTCTGTGTCTAGGAGGGATTGCTGTTTTTTTGCTGTAGTTGTGGTGGAGAGGGAGCCGAACAGATAATGGAGGAGTCATCTGCTTATTGAACTCTATATGCATGTTGTGTAGCTGTGCAGAGTTTGTTCGTGAAAATGGTAAATAGCACTGGACCAAGAACTGAGCCTTGAGTACACCCACTGTTATGAGTAATAGGGAAGAGAGTTCATTTTGCCACTTACACAGCTGCCTGTTGACAATCAAATATGTAGCTGGTAAACAAGGAGAGGGCGGATTGGGATAAATTAAGTGAGGCTAGCCCATTGAGAAGTTTTTGATGTGATACTGTGTCAAAAGCCCTTGACATATCTAGAAATATGGAAGAAACAAGTTGGCCATTGTTTTTGTGCTGGTTAACTGAATTAATAAAACTGACCAGAGCTTCTGCTGTACTACGTTTTGGCTGAAAACCATGTTGGGATTTGGATAGGAGGTTGATGGTCAAGTAACTGTGTATATATGCATTTTTCAAGAATTTTACGTATGGGTGGGAGGACAGCGATAGGCCTATAATTTGTGAATTCAATGGAGATGCCACCTTTGTGTAGAGGGATGATATAGGAGACTTTCCAGAGTTTGGGGATGTATTGTTCTGTTATGGTTTGGTTGATTATAGCAGATGGTGTCCGGCTAGCCTGAGTAATTTGTATGGAAGTTGATCAGTAGTGACAGAAAAAGGTTTGAGTTTGGATAGAAGTTTTTTAATGGTGCAAGTTTGTATTGGTTTTATTATGAAGGATTTGAGGTTAGTTTCCAATTCAGTAGGGGCAGATAGAGGGGTATCGGTGTCGTATTTTATTAGGGATCAAATAGATCTGATGAAGTATGTGTTAAACTGTGAGGCTATGCTTTCAGTGGAGTTTGTTGTGGTTGGGGATTGGGTTGTAGAATAGCCGGGTCTTAGCAATTGATTGATGGCTCTCCAGAATTTCTGGGGGTGATCTTGGTGTTTTTCTGGTATTATTGTATAGTATTGTTTTTTTTTTTGTCTAGTTTAATTAGCTTTTTGGCTTGGTTCTGCATTTGAAGGTAAGTGTGAAGGGAAATTTGTTTTTTGGTCTTCTGATAGTGGTACCATGCTCTGTCTCTCTGTTTGAGGAGCTTTTTATATCATTGGTAAGCCATGATATGGGTGTAGATTTTACGAGTATGTTTCATGTTTCCAAGGGGAGCTAGTTTGATTAAGATAGAGAGGAATTTTTCATTGAAGTATTGAACAGCTAAGTGTAGGTTGAGGTGTTTTAATGGGGACCAGTCACACTGATGCAGGAAAGTTTTGAAGGTTTCATGGCAGAAGTTTTTTTTTTTTTTTTTTTTGCAAATTTGTTTATAAAGGGTATTTTTGGGGGACATGCACAATGTCATAGAAGGTAGGTGGGTAGGTGATCACTTAGGCTGTCTAGGAGACAACCCGAGTGGTGATAGAGGGTGGATTTATTTGTTAAGATCCAGTCTAGGATTGATTGCTTTTTGCTGTGTTTGTCGCATCTGGTAGGAGTTTGTATAAACTGACAGAAACCATGGAGGTTTATAAAGTTTGAGGGACTGTCTGAGGAGTAAGCAGGTCAGTCTGTGTTGAAATCACTCAATATGATGGTTTCCTGAATAAAAGTTTTTGCACACCAGTAAAGGAAGTATTCGATGATTGATTGGTTGCTGCCTAGGGGAATATATATGGCTATAATAATGATGTGTTTATTGGGATTGATTTGGAGATGAGAGGCCAGTATTTCAGAGTTCAAAAGGATGTGTGTGTGTGTGTGTGTGTGTGTGTGTGTGTGTGTGTGTGTGTGTGTGTGTGCGTGTGTGCGTGTGTGTGGGGTTTATGTAGTTATTCAAGTTTAATATTGTTTTTATATTTTATTGCTATACCACCATCATATTTATGGGCTCTAGCATGTCTGTGGATATTATAAGCATGGGGTAGGATTTCATTGTCTTGAATATGGGGTTTTAGCCAGCTTTCTGTTAGGATGGATATTTCTGGAGAGTATAAGTCAGTGGTAGCACGGAGTTCATGAATTTTGTTTAATAAACTTCTCATGTTCATGTTTAAAGCTAGTAGGGCAGAGTTGCCACGTCGGAGACTGTTAATGTTAGGAGAGGGTGGTAAATTGGAAGGGGACGGTGTGTGTGTATTGTGGGTTGAGGGCCTGGGTTGGGGTGTATGTTGCCACCTAGTATAATTTGAGTTAAATTAGATGGGAAAATGTGTGAGAGTTTAATAAGTAGTCTGGCATATTTCTGGAGTAAGTTTGGAAAAGCTTGTGGGTGTGGACATTTAAACATGAGAAGTTTGGTATTAGACTTGTTAGAGTTGTGGTGATATGATTATATTATTTAATGTGATATAGTGTTGGGTGATGTTTGGGTTTGTGGAAGAGTGGTTTACTATGATGTGTAGATGTTGGTAGGATGTAGAAAGGAAGGCTGTAAAAAGTAATGTAATTAAGGGTGTTATTTGGAGAAGCATTATGTTATTTTTTCAGATTTTGTTATTATAGAGGTGGTTAAAGAAGGGGTGTTAGTGTTGAAGTAATGTGTACAATGGTGAGGAGTGACTAAATGTTGAGGTTAATTGATTAAGTATAGTGAGTATGGTGATACTGTTGCTTGCAAAACAGAAAAAAATATTTTTTTCTCTCTCTAGTAGGCCAAGCCTCTCAATCCAGCACCCTTTTATATAATACAGTCACCCCTGAAATCACTGCATCTTTGAAAAAAATGTAAAAGCACAGTTTACAGTGATGTTATGTGTTCCTAGTCATTCTGGTAAAATAACTGTTCTGTTAGGTTTCAGCATCTTTGGGCTGACACTGAAGTGATTAAAACTCTTGTCCAAAGCCACAAGTCCATATCTGTTTAGGTGTTTAACATACCTCTCAACCTCTCAATGCAAAAAATTTGGACAAAACCAGAAAAAAAAAATGGGGGACAAAGGCCCAAAAATAGGGACATTTTTTAAATATTGCTTCTGTAAACTTAGAAAGTTGATATAATGAAAGAGTTTACATCATTATATATTTTCTGAAGGATATGAAGACTGAAACTCCGATATCTGTAATTAATTAGTAGCATTTAGTGACTTCGGTCCTCAGTGATTTGCCAGAGAACCACAAATTTTATGAGGAACAGACCAAAAATAAGAGGCAAAATTTGGACACCTGCAAATATCTGGGTTCAACTTTAGTATTGTGGCCATTTTTTAAGCTCATAGCAACTACCATGTTCAAAATTATTTTGCTTTTTGATGGATAGAATTTTGTGCTAGTTGTACTGGACACCTGTCAGAAGAACTGAAATGAAGACTCCTAGCAAACAAAGCATCTCATTCTGTGGTCCGACAAAGATTATAGCTCAAAGAGAAAAGTACTTGTTGGGAAGTTCTTAACACATTAACACAGTTTAGGATCAAGTGGTTTTATTATAACTGCAGTAACACTTGAGATGTCTCAGATGCAGTACTGTTGAGGAGAGTGTCTTATTTGGCTGTGCTTTCTCCATTATTGGAGCAGTTTTCACTTGTAGGTTTGCCCAAGCCGTTAGGCAGTTGGCATTAAGAAATAACCCAGTTATTTTAACGCATTTGTCAGCCTTGATCACAAAAGCAAGCATGTAGTGCTGTCCATTGAAAGAAAAAGGTTGTGTGAGTAAAGTAGGTCAGTGAGATCAGAAATAAGGAAAATATTAGAACTAGTGATGCATGTTGACAGTACTGTAATCCAATTAATTCAGTCAAGTGACCTACATGTACTAGCAGAATGCATGTAAATGAGGTAATGTGGCCTTAGTGTAGAGTTTTTTGAAGCCTTCTGATGAATTTTAGAACTGTATTATTCTAGGAGGTGTAATTTTTAAGTCTGTCAGATTTGGATATACTAAAGTGGTTTTGGTAATTAATCTGCTTTTCTTGCATTTTTATTGGTTGAGGTTGTTGATGAAGCTGGCATTAAACTGGGGATTTTACTGAACTGGTTTGGTTTTGTTAAGGTTCAACTCCCTATGCATTTTCAGAGGTTTGGTTATGTTAGTTTGTTTAATGCAGATTTTGCATGTTTCTTGAATCAGGATTTTAAATGTGGCCTTTCTTCACAGTAATCTGTCAAGAAACTTTCTTTTTGCAGATTTAAAAATGTCCCAATTAATATTTCTTATTACGGGTCATCGTTCTGATCTTAATTACGTAATTCCGTTTAAATTTGTGTAGCAAAATCTGTTATAAAAAGTAAATGTGTGGTTTCACAGTGTAAAAAGCCTATTACCACAGTACTCAGAGTCACAGCTGTCAGGCTTTATCTAGGATAACCAGTTTCAGATGTTATGCCCATTTGTAGTACTGTTTTTACGTGGGGTTTCCATTGAGAGGATGTCTGAAGTTGGCTCAGTTGAGTTAAGGCAAGTTAATAATAGGACTGAAAGCAATGAGGCTTCTAAAATGTATGTTTTGGTTTCATCTAAGGAATGTTATCAAGCATTTGGCCTTTGAGGCCTATGCCTTAGAGCTTCTCAGTATTCAGTGAATTACAGCTGTTAGTTCCAGATAACACTTACCAGATGTGTTAACATATAGCATTGCACTATGTGGGGTTTCCACAAAGAGGCTGCCTAAAATTGGTTCATCTAAGCTAAGGCAAGTTAATAATAGGAGCAAAACTATCGACACCTTTGAAGATTAGGTCTTGGTTTCCTCAGAGGAACTTTTTTTTTTCAGGCTGCCTGAATTCTTCTGTACTTTGAGGCTTAAGCTTTGAAGGATCACCTAATATGGGAAGAACCCATTTAAGCAACCTTGGTACCAATGCCAGCTTAGCTGTTGAAATCTGTAGTCCCAGGGGATGTGTGTTTTTCTTTTGAAGCTGAGTATAGTAAGGTTTATAGTGAAATTAAACTGTGGGGTTATACTAATGACTCCTACAGAAACAAGATAGACATTTCTAGTCTACAAGTGGGTAGTCAGGGAGGGATGAAAATCTGTGTTGTACATGGATGACAGAAACCACCTTCTGTGCAGGTAGATACTTTGAAATCCATACCTGTAAGTTACTTACTGTGTCCCAATATCTAAATGTAAATTCTCTGCTCAGAAGAAAAAGACAAAGTTATTTTATTTTAAAATGCATTCATCCCTTGTTGGTTTTGACTGGGTAAGGGATTGTAAGAAGACAAGAACTCGTTCTAACTATTTTCATTTAGCTAGTGACTTTAAAAAGGATTGAATTAATCAAACAAAAATGTACTTGTTATTTCTTATTCTGGAAGGCAGCTTCTCTTCAAGTTTATCAAGGCAAATGCCAAAGTGGCTTGTGGGATGTTGTGTAAATTCCCAGAATGCCGAAGTAGGTAGAACAGGAATGGTCATGGATTGTTAATGATGGCATAAAGAATAACAGTGCAATATAGATTTTATCTGGTAAGATGTCATATTTAACCTATAGTATTTATGCCACAGGTGTCAGGATTGTTTTGACAAATAAAACCAAAGCTGACAGACCCTCCTCTCCCATTCTATGTACAACTGTAGAGCACCTCTTTCTAATTCTTTTCTGTGAGGGTGGGGACTGGCAGTACAGAAAAGCCATAGACTTTCTCGGAGTGGGGGGTGGGGACTGGCAGTACAGAAAAGCCGTAGACTTTCTCGGAGCTTTTGTGGTTGTGATAGAGTTATCATTTTGGGACATGCCTTAAACCTATCCAGATTTTCAGTTACTATTTTTGGTTTGCCGCTCAAAAAATTGTGGTTTTCTGGCAAATTATTGAGGATTAAGTCCCCAAATAATAACAAATGTTTGAGTTTTGTACTTCATATTGTTCAGAAAATGCATGTTAATTCAAAACATACTAGACCAAAAACTTTTGAAATTTGTAAGAGCAACATTTAAAATCTGTCCTAGATTGTGGGGCTTTGTCCCCCAAATTGTTTTTGGATTTCATGTACTGAGGTTGAGAGGTATGTAAATTTGTGGATGGTAAGTAGACTTTTTTCTTTCTCCTTCAGCTCCTATTTATTTTTATTTCCAGAGCATTTTATGGTCTTATTCATTAAATTCAATATTTCCTCCTCTCCAATATTTGCGCGACTAGGCCCTCCATCTACTACAGAAGACTTCAGTCCTTCCCAATGAGCCTGTGGCAGTAAAATCCATCAGCTGATAGGCACATTGCCAGTTGCTTGGTTTGCATTCACTTTAATGATGTTTCTAAGCATTGACAGTTAAAAGTGCTCATAGGTTCATAGGAGGTTACTAGGCTAATGGCCTTAGAGCCTTAACAAGCCTAGCCATGTAATACTCTTGTTCCCTAGTTGACCATGGCTAGATGGTCATTGTTAGAGTGAATCAATGATTAGCACCGACTGCAGCTGTCCATGAGGGACATAGGTGCCATCCCGGGGTGAATTTGCAGTCTCCCATTCAGTTGTCAAGGTTGAACTTAAATAGGGACAATGAGGAGCTGTGCTTCATGTGAAGTGGGAGCCTATTCCAGAGGAGCGGCGTTCGGTGGGAGACACTTCTGTCTCTCCAGCATGTTTTATCTATGTCAAGGCTAGGTTGAGATCCCTAGAGCAGGTGACTCTTGTCCCATTTGATTTGCGGACATGCAGCATTTCCATCATGGCAGTGTCAGAGATCACTCTGTAGGCCAGGCACTGGTTGCCTCTCAGCAGCCTGTGGGATATAGAGTACAGAGTACAGAGACAGGGCCTTCAGTCTTTCCGTGTAGGTCATGTTTTGGAGGCTGTCAATTTTCTTGGTTAGAAACCTCTGTCGTGCTCAAGGTCTTTCTGTTTTTCAGGCAATTTTCTTACCTGGAAGAAAAAAGAAAGGCACTACCCCTTTCCATTCACCTCTTCTTTCAAATGTAAAGCACATCATTCCAAATTATTCTGGAAAAGGAAGGTTCCACTTTCCAAGAAAAACTGTTGATGAACAAGTCTAGGGGCACCTGTAGCTTAACAAGGCCACTGGCTTTTTGTGTGTACATCTAGTTCACTGAATGAGAGCACTTATTAAAAAAAATCCGGTATTCCTAAACCTGTAGCTCATGGGTCAGTTAAACATTCTAGAGAGGTAGCTAAGTTTCCCTCCATAAAATTGTTTTGAGTCCTCTGCTTGTGGCTTCTCTGAGATTTAGGCTCCTCCAACTCCTTATCTTGTACCTCATGTTCTGTGCCCTGTTTGACACACCCCAGAGTTTACCCCAAGTGATTATGATAATTTTAGCAGCTGCTGTTAAAAAAGTATAAGGTTAGGACCCCCCTAATATCTTTGCCACAGCTGACTCCCATTTTTTACTGTTGCAGTGGACAAGGTGTATGTGCCTCTAGAGCATGTGCAGAAGCCTGTTTTCCAGGCATTTGTTATATCTGAGCCTTCTCATCCTCTTCTTATAGCACTGGACTCAATCTGTGTCACTCCTCAGGATATGTTTGCCACCCAGCGTCATTGTCACTGTTGTTGGCCAAATGGATGCTGAATGAACCTACTTTGATTTGGTTGTCATTCACTTCAGTGCTCTTACCAACATTTGTTCTTCCTTCAGGGACATTTTTATCCTGATGGGGATTTCTTCTTAGGACTACTATTCCATATCACACTCACTATCCATTTTACTTTCTCCATGTGGTATCACAACTGTCCATCCCTTATGTACCTCTTGCAGCATTACCTATGTGTTTTTCTCTTGCTGCACCTGAAAAATAGTCTTCAAAGTTGATAGTGGAGACCTCAGATACTGTATAAGCCCCCCAAGAAAGAGTTCACCATGGGTAAGATACTTAGTCAATATGACCCTTTCCTTTGCAGGTTTGAGGACTCCTAACCCACACATCACAACATTGTACTTCCATAGGAAGTCATACGTTAAGGACCGGTTCAAGGAGGTTGTTTGTGTCATCCATACTCAGCCTTGAAGATCCTGCACTCTCTAATGCACATGCTGTATTTCCAGATGGATGTGGCAGATGCATGGAGGTGCTTTGTTTGTTTTTTTATGTTTGCCTGTATCCACCATGATCATTAAGCCTTTCTTTTGCTCTGTTGATTCATTTGTTCCTCCACCAGCCAGCTGTAGTCATATTACTATCGAGGGAAGAGGGGGAGTCTGGCTTAGGTGAGCCATCATGCATGGGTTAATTTTTTCTTTAGATTTTTGTTGCTCCTTACCTATAGTAATTGCCCCCACATCCAGATGCATTTACGACAGTGCAGGCAGATGTCAGTGCCAGGATTGGGAATGTGAGATTGCCTGTTCTTCACTATGGATTAAAGACATTGTAAGAATCCCCCCCTCTCCCCAGAACAGATGAACCAGGAAAGTTGTCATTACTTCCTTAATCCATCAAGCAGACTCCACTGAGACATCTGATAGGTTTTTGAAGGACAAAACCAAGGATCAGACATCCCCTTGTACCTTAGCAGCCTGATAGTCCACGTTGCATAAAACTCTGAGAAAGAGGCTGCTAAGGTAGCAAGGCCCAGCATTCCTGTCTGCAGGCATTACTGTCTGTGGCTGACTTATTTCATTGGTAAAGCCAAAGTGATCTTTTTGGAGTCTCACATCAAAGATCCCCTTCTTTTTGCACCAGATATTGATGAGAACATTAGGAATGTGAAAAAACAAAGCAGACTGCCATTACCATGAGAAGGCTTTTTGCTATCCTGCAGATTTTTACCCATACGCATAAGAGCCAATACTATATCTAGTGCAGAAATACCCCACAGTCCCAGCAGCAGAAATCGTCTGAGAATGGGCAGTCGTCCCTAACTAATGCTCGGTGAAGCCATCCCCATGGAGGCTGCTGTCAGCTGCAGAGAGAAGAACCACATCAACCGTGAGTGTTCACTCAGATGTCTCCCATTGCAGTTGGTGCATAATGTTTGCATGTGGCATTCACTTATTGATGTGGATGGTAAAGCTTGCCAAACTCTTACAGCATTTATTGGTCCTAAAACACCGAAAAGAAAATCCAAATGTGGCCTTTTCTAAGACAGAACAGTTTTTTGTAATATTAATTTAATTAAAAAAAACACAGATTAGTGTTCAGTAGTGGCACTGTGGTTAACGTTGCCATCGTTGTTATTTTTTTACCAGGGTCTCCATTTTTCTCCCATATCCACAGACATGCCAGTAGGTGAAACTGGGGTGTTGTAAATTGCTCATAGGTACACATGAGGTCATTTTCTTGTCTTGCTTTGGAAAGCTGAAACCAGTAATCAACCTAGATTCAGATGTACAAGACAGAGTCATTCAAACTTTTGTGCAGGGTTTATTGCAAGAGCATAAAACTTTAGGTGTTTGAACCTTTTTTTTATCAGGTCTAGCTGAAAGTCTGTCATTGACAATACACGCACTCAAAAGTTTGATGTTTACAGCTAAGGATTTACAGTAAAAGTAACACAAATATAAACAATAAATAATTTTACCTGAACCAAGAAGTATGTTTTAAAAGTAATAAATTATACTGATACTTGCATTCACACTTCAGTGTGTCCTCTGCTACTCCCATTCACACCTCCGTGTGTCCACTGCTATTCACATGCACACCTACATGTGTCCACTGCTACTCGCATACACACCTCATGTAATGCTAGATCTGTGTAATAACTGTCACATCACTGGAGTCCTAGATCTGTGCAATGACTGTTGTCACATCATGTAATGCTAGATCTGTGTAATGATTGTTGTCATAGGTACAGAGATTCATCAGTAAGTACTAGGCTAGCTGTCCTTGAGGGCCATTTTAAGCCTAGCCAATTCCCCTTTCAAAGGTGAGAATAAAACACTGTACTTTGTGCCTTAGCCATTATGTTAAATCCCAACTCACTTGATCAGAGGGCTAGATCTATGTAATAACTATTGTCAATTCATCAGAGTTCTAGATCTGAGTATGACTGTTATCATGTCACCAAAGTGATAGGAAATCTGTCTAATGACAGCTGTCATGTCACTGCAGGGTCAATTCTATATAATGACTGTTGTTACATCACCAGAGTGTTATATTTGTGAAATAATTGCTGCCACATCACCAAAGTGATAGACTTGTGTGACGACTGCCATCATGTCACCACATTGCTAGATCTGTGTAATGACTGATATGTCATCAGATTGCTGTATCTGTGTAATAACTGTTGTCACGTCACAATGTATCGTGTTTAACTGTCCTCACATGGATGCAATCTTATCAAAGATTTTTCTAGGAAGAATGAGAGAGGCTGCTGTTTTTTTACAAAAATATGAACTGCTGTCATGATCTATCTAATTCAGACTTGTCCGGGTCAGGGTCATGGTTGTAGAAAGCTCAGAATGACAGATATGATTTCTTTATCCACAACAACAGTCTTTAACTCATCCTGGGGATCATCTCCAGCCATTTCCAAAACAAGTGAGAAATGCAATCACTTCCACTTGTCCTGGAACTGTCCTGGGCCTCCTTCCAGTAGGTTCTGCCTGGTACACCTCACACGGGATGCAGCAGTAGTTCTAGACAAGCATCTAGACAGTTGCCCACAGGAACCGACAAACATGACACAAAAATGACACAATGGATCTTGGCTTACCAAATTGTAATCAGATTTAGGAGGTCAGAGGAAATGCATAATTAGAAAGCATGACATGGTGCGGTTTCACATTTCCCTGAACCTGTAGAAAATAAACTGAGGCAGGTGTATGCCATTTTAAGAGAGCAAGGGATGTGAAGATGGGGAAATTAATTAACAGGGACCTCTAAGGCTGCAGGGAGACAATTGAGAGAGTGCATCAAAGGAGGAGGGGCTCATAGAAGCATGGAGTTGCTGGATATGGAAAGAAATAATGGTAGAGAAGGAAGCAGTTGCAGTTTACTCAGGAAATTAGCAAGGCAGCATGAATCAAACTAGTTTTATCAAAATACCTTATAAGCAATGCATCTCCAGAAAGACTGAGCATTTGCTGAACAATGACAACAGTATTGATTATCTTCTTTCGGCTTTTCCCGGTTGGGGGTCGCCACAGCGGAACTCCGGTCTGCTAATAATTTGCAGTAGATTTTTATGGTGCCGAGGTGCCAGCCCGATGCCCATCCTTCAATGAAGGCACGCCCATTCACGCATGTCTTCTGAATGCCACTCGACCGCGGGGAGGACATGCAGACACTACACAGAAGGCGCTCCAGCCGAGGGAGAACCTCTTGCTGTGAGGCGACAACGCTACTGCTGCACCACCTGAACAATGACAACAGCGATGGTTGTAATACTGACCTGTGCTGTATACCAGAGTTTATAGGATGGGGTAAGAACAACACTTCTGACAGGCTATTGGCACTGTCCTTCATGGTTGGTAACTTTGGAACCAGGCCAGAGAACCTCCTCCTTCATTCAGCGTTGAGGAAGAAAAGCCTGTTCCCTTGTGTCAGATTTTGTAGTATAAAAATGTCATGGCAACACAGTGCCCCCTCGTAAGGTTTATGGAATTATATTTTGTTTGTTTTATGATAGTCTCGTCACTTGATTTAAACCAAATGAATTTTGGTTCTAAACTCTTTGTGTCTGTTTGTTACCTATAGCTGGTCAGCTTTTTCTACTTGGCCAGATATCTGAAGATACCAGTTGGTTTATCATTTTCAAGCTTTGGATCAATACTGTACTTCAGGAGGAGGAATGATCTTGCTTTGCTTCCAAGCTACAATTATCTTGCATTCCTGAACACTTGTGTTAATTAAAGTAGTGAGCAGGACACCATTCCAGAAGGTAGACATTCCAGAACAGCGACTGGTATTTATGACAGTGCAAGTTTGGTTGCATCACTTCTTAATGTGATATCAGGTACTAGTACTGCCATGTTCTCTAATATGGTAAGGAAAGTAAACCTTAAAGTTATCTGCAGTCTTCTGCTTTGTTGGGAGGGAGAAGGAATTAGAATTATATTTGCCTCTCCTTCTCTGCTAGATCATTTATATCCTCTAGAGGATCTAGGACATCTGTAGAGCAGTTATTGGGTTGAATTCTACAATTTCGATTTTTTTCTGAATTTGGGGGTGCTACAGCTCCTGTGTAGAGGAACATTCACTCCATTTACTTATCAGTTCTGAAGTCAGGGTACTTTGGTGAAAAGAAAATTCAGTTAACAACAAACTAATTACACCAGGTCAGTTAGCTTTAAAAAAGAACAAACAAATACATTAATAAAGCTTCACATTTGATGAAAGATGACATGTATTTTAATGTAGATATTCAGATGTCAGTCTTAGGAAGCACTAAGTATTATGCAGCTTTCCTTAAAAATTCTGCAGTATAGGTTATTTGTGATGGAACTTTTTAACCTTCTGTATATCCCCCCATTACTATTTGCTGTAAAGTAGGTTTTACAGTTTTAAGAGAGTATTAATTTCAGAAGTTCTGTTCTGATACACTTTGTTATCATTTAGGGCAAAGTACAGTTTACATTTAATGTAGGCTTTATTGAATCTGGCCCAAAGTGTTTTTTTAATATAAAGTAAGTTTTATTGCACAAACATGCGCGCTCACACACACACACACACACACACACACACACACACACACACACACAGTCTGTGGTAAACTGCCATATTAACTAGTACTCTAATAACAAATAAAATTATTTCTTTATACTAATAGGCAACTTGTGATTCACAGTGGAAACAGTAAAGTCTATCCATACTGAACTACCCAAGTTCATACTCTGAACTACTCAAGTAAATTTTGCTGTAAACCTATATGTAACTTTTTTTAATGCAGTCAAAAGATGCAAGGGGATGAACTGTTGGGTTTGCTGTCTTATAGAGTAGTTATTTGCAATGCTGGATGAGTGGTGTGCTGGGGTTTTCCAGCAAGAGGCAGTTAGGCTGGGGGATTCACAAACATTGTGCAAAGTCTCATAAGGTTATTTTGCACTCTGGTATTTGTATGTGGTCCACATATTAGCACAATTCATGAGTGATGAGTGTGACTTACCCTAATGTACTATGTAAAAATGGCAAGCCGAAGATAGGACAAGTTAACAAGGAGGTTTCAGTACTTATCTGGATCCAAGTGTTCTTGTTCAGAGAGCTGTCAAGTCTCAAATTAGGTTTTGTGTGTGTGTGTGTGTGTGTATATATATATATATATATATATATATCATTAAATAGTTCCAGACATTATATTTACAGTGTTATTGTTCTTCACTAAAAACTGTAGTTTCACAGATCCGCGTATTCCATAATTTTGAACAATGTCTTATACTGCATGGTATGCATGTCAGTGTTACAAATTTACAGACGCAATGCCTCATATACATGTAAGCTTGGACTAGTCGTAGTAGATATAAGATAAGATTAATAAGGTGTTGATTTTGTGGTGCAGTAAGCCGCAGATCATAAGGTTATGTTTTTTTGGTGCAGTAAGGCACATGTCATAAGGTCATGTTTTTGTGGTGCAGTAAAGCACAGAATGTAAGATGATGTTTTTGTGGCATAGTAAGGCACAGATGATAAGGTGATGTTTTTGTGGCGCAGTAATCACAGATCATAAGGTGATGTTTTTGTGGCAGAGTAAGGCACTAATCATAAATTATGTTTTTGTGGTGCAGTAAGACACAGAAAATAAGGTGATGTTTTTGTGGCACAGTAAGGCACAAATCATAAGTGATGTTTTGTGGTGCAGTAAGGCAGAGATTGTAAGTTATGTTTTTGTGGCAA